>NC_092414.1:5935723-6070723 GCF_040894005.1 Engystomops pustulosus | reverse complement strand
CTAACATCTCGGGTTTCTATTTAAACAGATAATCCCTGGAAGATGAGGCGTAATGAAGCTCATCTCCATACGTTGCTTTTTGTGATCATTGAGACCGCTGAGGTTCCGTGCTGTGATCCGTGGGGCCATTCAAAAAGACAAAAACTGACAACAAAAAACACCCCATAGGACGAAGACCCCCCCACCCCTCTAGATCTCTATTTTCAATATCTTCTGTCAATCCCACTATTTCCTTCGAGAATCCCTGCATTTCCTTTTTTACCTCGGCCTGAGAAGAAGTACTTGATACTCTCTCATGGATTTCACACACATCTTCTCTTAACGTTGCTAAATCGGAATGGAGCGAGCCGACCTGAGTGACTAAAGAGTGCACGGCGGCCCCTGTTTTCTGAGCTGTGGCTGGTTGGATTAGTAACTTCCCCGCCGCTCCTCATCCGTTATCTTCTCCCCTTCCCCTTAGAGGAGGTTTTAAAGTCTGGCGTGTTTTGACCACCGGGTCCCTGGTTTTTCCCTTGCTTCCTTCGCCCCCGATTTGCGACCTTGATTCTTAGCCAGCGTTTTTATTAGGCTTCTAAAAAAGATCCCTCCGGTCTGAACCTAAACCGGTCTTACGATAGTGTATAAAAGGACGTGAAGGATTATCGAGTCCAAGCTGTCAGTAAATATCCCAGTCCTCCGATGTCCCATTTACCAGAGAAATATTATAATCTGTCAAAAAAGCAAAACTCTTAGACCTGACCAATAAACCGGACCCTCAAGATAAAGGCACCGTGGAAGAGCCACCAATCGGTGAGGGCATAACCCATTGAGCTAAACTGACCAGGCCGACCCGACAGAGGTCCAACCAAAAGAGCCAATCCGGGGGAGACGTGCCGACGAGGCCCAGCCCCCACAAGAAGATTTACCAACATCAGAATTGTCAGTGCAGCTCTGGATGTTACTGGAGCATTTCTGGCACAGCAATCACATTCACAGCCTGTAGGTCACTTCTTATACTCCAGTAACATCCAGAGCTGCACAGCTATGTATGAGGGGTCCTAGTGTCTGCAGCTCTGGATGTGACCGGTGTATGACCGCCAGGTACTTGGTATCTGCGGGGCGCCGCTTATCTCCCACCTGTGTCCTCAGAGATGAGCGGTGACGGGAAAGATCAGAGGGAGTGGTGTGCTCTAGTCACATCCAGAGCTGCGTATGATTCAATGTTTCTTGAGTAGGATTTAAGGCAACATCTGAATTGTCAGTGCAGCTTTGGATGTGACCAGAGTATAAGCTACAGCAGCAGAATAGTGACTGCAGCTCTGGATGTGACTATCTTTGGTTCCCCAGCTTTCCTGGGCTCCTGAGAGGTCGGAGGTCAGTCGTTGCCACTTTCACTGTAGTGTAAAGGACATCAATGGGAGAGGAGGGAGGGGGCGGGGCTTCTGTAATGTTTGGATGACATCAACAGATAAGAATGCGGTGAGGTCATCGCAGCAACCTCCTAAAGTTAACCCCATCACTGCCAGGCGCACAGGCCCAGCCTCCAGCACTACACGGGATTCAATCCCAGATCAAAGAACCAAACCCAAATTAACCCCTTCTGCTCCCCCCCACCAGGTCTCCTGAGCGGCCAGACGTCCCCCACCAATGTGCGGCTGGAGAGGCTGGACTCCCCCCAGGTCCTGCAGCTGTGCGTCCGCTACCAGGACCACCTGCACCAGTGCGCCGAGGCCGTGGCCTTCGACCAGAACGCCCTGGTGAAGCGCATCAAGGAGGTAGGTGCTGCACAGATCCTGTCCCCGCCCCCGCTCACTACCTCCCTCTGTCCCTTCCCCCGCTGACTACCTCCCTCTGTCCCTTCCCCCGCTGACTACCTCCCTCTGTCCCTTCCCCCGCTGACTACCTCCCTCTGTCCCCGCTGACTACCTCCCTCTGTCCCTTCCCCCGCTGACTACCTCCCTCTGTCCCTTCCCCCGCTGACTACCTCCCTCTGTCCCTTCCCCCGCTGACTACCTCCCTCTGTCCCCTCCCCCGCTGACTGCCTCCCTCTGTCCCTTCCCCCGCTGACTGCCTCCCTCTGTCTCCTCCCGCCCCCGCTGACTGCCTCCCTCTGTCTCCTCCCGCCCCCGCTGACTGCCTCCCTCTGTCTCCTCCCGCCCCCGCTGACTGCCTCCCTCTGTCTCCTCCCGCCCCCGCTGACTGCCTCCCTCTGTCTCCTCCCGCCCCCGCTGACTACCTCCCTCTGTCTCCGCCCCCCGCTGACTGCCTCCCTCTGTCTCCTCCCGCCCCCGCTGACTGCCTCCCTCTGTCTCCTCCCGCCCCCGCTGACTGCCTCCCTCTGTCTCCTCCCGCCCCCGCTGACTGCCTCCCTCTGTCTCCTCCCGCCCCCGCTGACTGCCTCCCTCTGTCTCCTCCCGCCCCCGCTGACTGCCTCCCTCTGTCTCCTCCCGCCCCCGCTGACTGCCTCCCTCTGTCTCCTCCCGCCCCCGCTGACTGCCTCCCTCTGTCTCCTCCCGCCCCCGCTGACTACCTCCCTCTGTCTCCGCCCCCGCTGACTACCTCCCTCTGTCTCCGCCCCCCGCTGACTGCCTCCCTCTGTCTCCTCCCGCCCCCGCTGACTGCCTCCCTCTGTCTCCTCCCGCCCCCGCTGACTGCCTCCCTCTGTCTCCTCCCGCCCCCGCTGACTGCCTCCCTGTCTCCTCCCGCCCCCGCTGACTGCCTCCCTCTGTCTCCTCCCGCCCCCGCTGACTGCCTCCCTCTGTCTCCTCCCGCCCCCGCTGACTGCCTCCCTCTGTCTCCTCCCGCCCCCGCTGACTGCCTCCCTCTGTCCCTTCCCCCGCTGACTGCCTCCCTCTGTCTCCTCCCGCCCCCGCTGACTGCCTCCCTCTGTCTCCTCCCGCCCCCGCTGACTGCCTCCCTCTGTCTCCTCCCGCCCCCGCTGACTGCCTCCCTCTGTCTCCTCCCGCCCCCGCTGACTGCCTCCCTCTGTCCCCGGCAGATGGACACCTCGGTGGACGCGCTCTACAGCTACATGCAGGAGCGGCAGAAACGCTTCGCTAAGTACGCCGAGCAGATCCAGAAGGTGAACGAGATGTCGGCCATTCTGAGGCGCATCCAGATGGGCATCGACCAGACCGTCCCCCTGATGGAGAAGCTGAACGCCATGCTGCCCGAGGGGGAGAGGCTGGAGCCCTTCTGTATGAGCCCCGAGCGGGAGCAGAGGCACTGACCCCCCCCGAATACCCCCATGTATCACCCCTATATGTATGTACAGCATCATGTGACCTGCAGACTGAGCTGTGACTAGAGAACAGCAAATACAATATTTATTATATAACATCTGCGACTGCGTCTCTTATATCTGTACACCAGGGGGCAGTATTATAGTAGTTATATTCCTGTACATAGGGGGCAGTATTATAGTAGTTATATTCCTGCACATAGGGGGCAGTATTATAGTAGTTATATTCCTGCACATAGGGGGCAGTATTATAGTAGTTATATTCCTGTACATAGGGGGCAGTATTATAGTAGTTATATTCCTGCACATAGGGGGCAGTATTATAGTAGTTATATTCCTGTACATAGGGGGCAGTATTATAGTAGTTATATTCCTGTACATAGGGGGCAGTATTATAGTAGTTAGATTCTTGTACATAGGGGGCAGTATTATAGTAGTTATATCCCTGTACATAGGGGGCAGTATTATAGTAGTTATATTCCTGTACATAGGGGGCAGTATTATAGTAGTTATATTCCTGTACATAGGGGGCAGTATTATAGTAGTTATATTCCTGTACATAGGGGGCAGTATTATAGTAGTTATATACTTGTACATAGGGGGCAGTATTATAGTAGTTATATTCTTGTACATAGGGGGCAGTATTATAGTAGTTATATTCCTGTACATAGGGGGCAGTATTATAGTAGTTATATTCCTGTACATAGGGGGCAGTATTATAGTAGTTATATTCCTGTACATAGGGGGCAGTATTATAGTAGTTATATTCCTGTACATAGGGGGCAGTATTATAGTAGTTATATTCCTGTACATAGGGGGCAGTATTATAGTAGTTATATTCCTGCACATAGGGGGTAGTATTATAGTAGTTATATTCCTGTACATAGGGGGCAGTATTATAGTAGTTATATTCCTGTACATAGGGGGCAGTATTATAGTAGTTATATTCCTGTACATAGGGGCAGTATTATAGTAGTTATATTCCTGTACATAGGGGGCAGTATTATAGTAGTTATATTCCTGTACATAGGGGGCAGTATTATAGTAGTTATATTCCTGTACATAGGGGGCAGTATTATAGTAGTTATATTCCTGTACATAGGGGCAGTATTATAGTAGTTATATTCCTGTACATAGAGGGCAGTATTATAGTAGTTATATTCCTGTACATAGGGGGCAGTATTATAGTAGTTATATTCCTGTACATAGGGGGCAGTATTATAGTAGTTATATTCCTGTACATAGAGGGCAGTATTATAGTAGTTATATTCCTGTACATAGGGGGCAGTATTATAGTAGTTATATTCCTGTACATAGGGGGCAGTATTATAGTAGTTATATTCCTGTACATAGGGGGCAGTATTATAGTAGTTATATTCTTGTACATAGGGGGCAGTATTATAGTAGTTATATTCCTGTACATAGGGGGCAGTATTATAGTAGTTATATTCTTGTACATAGGGGGCAGTATTATAGTAGTTATATTCTTGTACATAGGGGGTAGTATTATAGTAGTTATATTCCTGTACATAGGGGGCAGTATTATAGTAGTTATATTCCTGTACATAGGGGGCAGTATTATAGTAGTTATATTCTTGTACATAGGGGGCAGTATTATAGTAGTTATATTCTTGTACATAGGGGGCAGTATTATAGTAGTTATATTCTTGTACATAGGGGGCAGTATTATAGTAGTTATATTCTTGTACATAGGGGGCAGTATTATAGTAGTTATATTCTTGTACATAGGGGGCAGTATTATAGTAGTTATATTCCTGTACATAGGAGGCAGTATTATAGTAGTTATATTCCTGTACATAGGGGCAGTATTATAGTAGTTATATTCCTGTACATAGGGGGCAGTATTATAGTAGTTATATTCCTGTACATAGGGGGCAGTATTATAGTAGTTATATTCCTGTACATAGGGGCAGTATTATAGTAGTTATATTCTTGTACATAGGGGGCAGTATTATAGTAGTTATATTCTTGTACATAGGGGGCAGTATTATAGTAGTTATATTCTTGTACATAGGGGGCAGTATTATAGTAGTTATATTCCTGTACATAGGGGGCAGTATTATAGTAGTTATATTCTTGTACATAGGGAGCGGTATTATAGTAGTTATATTCTTGTACATAGGGGGCGGTATTATAGTAGTTATATTCTTGTACATAGGGAGCGGTATTATAGTAGTTATATTCCTGTACATAGGGGGCAGTATTATAGTAGTTATATTCCTGTACATAGGGGGCAGTATTATAGTAGTTATATTCCTGTACATAGGGGGCAGTATTATAGTAGTTATATTCCTGTACATAGGGGGCAGTATTATAGTAGTTATATTCTTGTACATAGGGGGCAGTATTATAGTAGTTATATTCCTGTACATAGGGGCAGTATTATAGTAGTTATATTCCTGTACATAGGGGGCAGTATTATAGTAGTTATATTCCTGTACATAGGGGGCAGTATTATAGTAGTTATATTCCTGTACATAGGGGGCAGTATTATAGTAGTTATATTCCTGTACATAGGAGCAGTATTATAGTAGTTATATTCCTGTACATAGGGGGCAGTATTATAGTAGTTATATTCTTGTACATACGGAGCAGTATTATAGTAGTTATATTCTTGTACATACGGAGCAGTATTATAGTAGTTATATTCCTGTACATAGGGGGCAGTATTATAGTAGTTATATTCCTGTACATAGGGGGCAGTATTATAGTAGTTATATTCCTGTACATAGGGAGCAGTATTATAGTAGTTATATTCCTGTACATAGGGGGCAGTATTATAGTAGTTATATTCTTGTACATAGGAGGCAGTATTATAGTAGTTAGATTCCTGTACATAGGGGGCAGTATTATAGTAGTTATATTCCTGTACATAGGGAGCAGTATTATAGTAGTTATATTCCTGTACATAGAGGGCAGTATTATAGTAGTTATATTCTTGTACATAGGAGGCAGTATTATAGTAGTTAGATTCCTGTACATAGGAGGCAGTATTATAGTAGTTATATTCTTGTACATAGGAGGCAGTATTATAGTAGTTATATTCCTGTACATAGGGGGCAGTATTATAGTAGTTAGATTCCTGTACATAGGGGGCAGTATTATAGTAGTTAGATTCTTGTACATAGGGGGCAGTATTATAGTAGTTATATTCCTGTACATAGGGGGCAGTATTATAGTAGTTAGATTCTTGTACATAGGGGGCAGTATTATAGTAGTTATATTCCTGTACATAGGGGGCAGTATTATAGTAGTTATATTCCTGTACATAGGGGGCAGTATTATAGTAGTTATATCCCTGTACATAGGGGGCAGTATTATAATAGTTATATTCCTGTACATAGGGGGCAGTATTATAGTAGTTATATCCCTGTACATAGGGGGCAGTATTATAATAGTTATATTCCTGTACATAGGGGGCAGTATTATAGTAGTTATATTCCTGTACATAGGGGGCAGTATTATAGTAGTTATATTCCTGTACATAGGAGGCAGTATTATAGTAGTTATATTCTTGTACATAGGGGGCAGTATTATAGTAGTTATATTCCTGTACATAGGGGGCAGTATTATAGTAGTTATATTCCTGTACATAGGAGGCAGTATTATAGTAGTTATATTCTTGTACATAGGGGCAGTATTATAGTAGTTATATTCTTGTACATAGGAGGCAGTATTATAGTAGTTATATTCCTGTACATAGGAGGCAGTATTATAGTAGTTATACTCTTGTACATAGGGGGCAGTATTATAGTAGTTATATTCCTGTACATAGGGGGCAGTATTACTGTAGCTCAGGCTTATTTTTTATATTAATCGCTCAGGTGATAGTGGAGTAAATCAGTTTATTTCCTCAGTTTTTCTGTGTACAGAAGAGGCTAAAGCATAACTCCTCACATTCCAGTAGTATATTTACTTCATGAATCTACTCTGTAAGGTGATAGATCATTAGGAACTTTATTAGCTTCTCCTTATCTTTGATGAATCCAGTCTGCACCAGAACCAGTAGATCCCAGTTTTCCTTGCACTTCTGTGCTCTTAGATCTCTGCACTGCAGGAGGGAGGCTCAGAGCACAGCAGTGTGAGGACGCTCCTGTAGCACAATCCTGGTCACAGTGACATGAAGTGACTACACGACTTTGTGAAATTTTCCTTTGATTTTTTTAATGTTTGGTTCAAGGTCTCAGAATTAAGGCTCAAAATAAATCCCAAAATTTTATTTAATAACCAGATGGATCAGAGGATGGATCAGGCGCGGCTTCGGAGGAGAACGGAGCGCGACAACTATTTATGAGATTTGCAGTTTTATGGGCGGAAGAAGACGACAAGATCGTGGATCCGAAGATGAGGCTTGTGATTGGTCAAAGGCACCGAGTGATTCTAATAGACTACATTGTACCAGGTAGTCACCTATCCCCCATGAAGGGGCGGAGATGGACATCAGAAGACACGCCCACTCCATATACAGGTCCCATCTAATGAGAATCCTGTATAAGGAGTTTACTCCAGTCACTGCCAAAGCTGCAGTTACAAATTACTACTTTGTATTTACCAGATGCAGTTATCCCATGATGCACTGCACATTCTGGTACATTGCATTATGGGAGGTCAGTGCATTCTGACCGTAGTACAGTATTTTAAGTGCAGCTCTGGATGTGACTAGAGGACAAGATCCTAGTACCTGAACATTAGGTGTAAGGTTTAACCTGTGGCACGCCGGGCAATAAGGCACTTACTGTTCTTCCCGTGGCAAAGGAAAATAATCAAGAAGTTAAGAGGATTCACAAAAGGAAGCAACCAAAAAGAAGCCACAGCCCCTCCCCCACAGGGAGAAGATCTCCATGTCTTGTATCCCTTTAAAAACAGGTCACGTGAGCTTAAAGGCGCGTTCTAGTCCTCCCCTTACCCCTGGGGGGAAGCAAACTTATTGATACATGTAACTCTTGTCACTAGTCACCTCTAAAGCTGCGGCCACAAATCTTTGTCCACTACAACAGGATTTATAAGTGCAGCTTTGGCTGGGACTAGAGTAGAAGACATGGTTAGAGCGATACAACATCTGAGGCCGCCTGCGACTCAGCGGCAGGTCCATAGGTGCTGAGGGGGAGGGGCTTATAAGTGCCAGGCATGCCCAGCCCCCGTCCTGCAGATCCCCCATTCAGATTTATAGGGAACAACGCACAATAATATTAACCCCTGGAAGCTGGGCCGCCCCTCAGGACACCTCGATGACCTCCATGCTGCCCGAGAAGCTGTTCTGGCTGCCCACCTTGCCCAGCTCGTCGCGGGTGCGCCCGTCCACCAATTCATCTCCAAACTCCATTTGGCAGCTGCGCCTTTTGAACTGTTTCTCGAAGGGGCTTTCCTCGTGCCAGCTGCGTCGTGAGTCCCCGCGGGCGCTGGGCTTCTGCCTCCTGCGCACCGGGCAGCAGGGGTCGGCAGGGAGCTGGCAGCCAAAGCCGGTGAAGCTGCCCCCGTACAGGGCGGACGCGGAGTAGAAGTGGGAGGAGGCGTCGGGGGTGAAGTACCAGCTGCCGGTCAGGGAGGAGGCCGGGGGGGCCAGGATGTCCGAGTGCCAGTCCTTCAGTCCCGGCTTGGCCAGGTGCTGCTGGCTGCTGGACAGTCCGAACAGAAAGTTACTTTTGCGATTGTCCTCCATGCTGCCGCTCCGGAACAGAGGAGCCGCCAGGGAGCGCACGCTGCTGCGGCCCATCACCTGCTGCTGCCGCGCCTTGTTCTCTGCCTGCCGGCAGGTAACGTGCGCCTCTGGGACCCTCACCGCCTGCTCTGGGACCCTCACTGCCGCCTGCTCCCGGTCCGGACTGGACTCCGGCGTCTGCTCCGACACCTCCTCCACCGGGGAGAACTGACACATCTTGCTGCTGCCTCCCTCCAGGCCGCCGGAGGTCTTGTAGAAGTCGTCCTCCGCGGTGGAGGTCCCGGGGGGTCCGCTGGAGTAAGACACAGACTTGATGTCCAGAGAGAAGGAACGCTTCATCTTGGTGTTATCCTCCATCTTCTCCCGCTGAGACACGTGGAGACCATTGAGACCCCGCAGCAGAGGGGCCGCCTCTTCCTCCTGCGTCCTCTGTGGCTCGGATGAGGTAGGAGGTGCGGGCTGCTGCGGAACCTCCTGCTCCAGCTGCAGCTTCACCTTACAGACCGAGGCCGTCGTCTGACCCGTCTGGGCCTTGATCTTCTTCTCGAAGTCCAGGAGTTGACCAAGGAAGTTGAAGTTGGGTGAGATAGTCGGTCTCTTCTCCTTAACAAATCTGCAGCGAGAAGAGAGGTGATAAGGGAGGGGGGCACCAAAACGTACAGTCCCTCCGCGGCGGCCATATTGGATCCACCTACCTGTACGCCTCGTCCAGGTTCATGTCCATCCTCTTCATGATGTAGGCGATGGCAATGGTAGCGGAGCGTGAGATCCCCGCCAGGCAGTGCACCAGGACCCGACCATTGGACGCTTTGGCCTTTTCTGTAAGACAAGATAAGGGTCAGAACGGATCAAAAATATCCAAAAAGATGGCGGCAGGACGAAGGACGCGGCCTGTGGTCTCACCGATGAAGTCCACAGACTTGTCCAGCCAGGGCAGGATCTTCTCGCAGAAGCTGTCGTTCACCGGGACCCGGAGGAAGTGGGAGTCACAGATGAAGTCGGGTTTGGGGCAGGTGTTACTGGCGTTCAGGACAAATCCGATCTCGTTCTGCTGCATCAGCTCCTGCGGGGGAGGAAACCACAACCATAGAGGCGATCACCAGCGATCACAAGGTCCAGCGTAACCCTGAGGGCTTCACCTCGGGCACCTCACCTTGTTGAGGACGTCTCTCTGGCAGCCCAGGTAGAGATGAGGCAGGATACGGGTCGGGCCGGCGCTGGAGACCGGGAGACACGGCTGAGAGATGCAGGTGGGGACGATGGACGCCTTCCCTTCACACAGACCAGGAAAGTACGAGGAGAACTCATAGAAGCCGCCTGAGAAGAGAGACAGACTGTCACACATTCTGTTACAATGTATCAGCGCAGACAACAGATGAGTCCATAGAAAGAGGTAAGATACCGGACAAGAGATGGACGTGGCTGAACAACTTCTCCAGCTTCCCGAGCAGCACAGAGAGGAAACAGTCAGCAGGGAGAGACGAGACGTCCGCCGAGCTCTGATCATACACCACAACCTGCTGCACCCGACACTCCAGCTCCACCTGCAAGAGAGAGAGGAAACAGCTACAGCTCTGCTACATCGCACCCTGCACAGTACTGCTGCTCCACCTGCAAGAGAGAGAGGAAACAGCTACAGCTCTGCTACATCGCACCCTGCACAGTACTGCTGCTCCACCTGCAAGAGAGAGAGGAAACAGCTACAGCTCTGCTACATCGCACCCTGCACAGTACTGCTGCTCCACCTGTGAGAGAGGAAACAGCTACAGCTCTGCTACATCGCACCCTGCACAGTACTGCTGCTCCACCTGCAAGAGAGAGGAAACAGCTACAGCTCTGCTACTTCGCACCCTGCACAGTACTGCTGCTCCACCTGTGAGAGAGAGGAAACAGCTACAGCTCTGCTACATCGCACCCTGCACAGTACTGCTGCTCCACCTGCGAGAGAGAGAGAGGCACCGACTACAGCTCTGCTACATCACACCCTGCACAGTACTGCTGCTCCACCTGCGAGAGAGAGAGGAACCGACTACAGCTCTGCTACATCACACCCTGCACAGTACTGCTGCTCCACCTGCGAGAGAGAGGAAACAGCTACAGCTCTGCTACATCGCACCCTGCACAGTACTGCTGCTCCACCTGCGAGAGAGAGGAAACAGCTACAGCTCTGCTACATCACACCCTGCACAGTACTGCTGCTCCACCTGCGAGAGAGAGAGGAAACAGCTACAGCTCTGCTACATCGCACCCTGCACAGTACTGCTGCTCCACCTGCGAGAGAGAGGAAACAGCTACAGCTCTGCTACATCACACCCTGCACAGTACTGCTGCTCCACCTGCAAGAGAGAGAGGAAACAGCTACAGCTCTGCTACATCGCACCCTGCACAGTACTGCTGCTCCACCTGCAAGAGAGAGAGGAAACAGCTACAGCCCTGCTACATCGCACCCTGCACAGTACTGCTGCTCCACCTGCGAGAGAGGAAACTACAGCTCTGCTACATCGCACCCTGCACAGTACTGCTGCTCCACCTGCGAGAGAGAGAGGAAACAGCTACAGCTCTGCTACATCGCACCCTGCACAGTACCGCTGCTCCACCTGCGAGAGAGAGGAAACGGCTACAGCTCTGCTACATCGCACCCTGCACAGTACTGCTGCTCCACCTGCGAGAGAGAGGAACCGACTACAGCTCTGCTACATCGCACCCTGCACAGTACTGCTGCTCCACCTGCGAGAGAGAGAGGAAACAGCTACAGCTCTGCTACATCACACCCTGCACAGTACTGCTGCTCCACCTGCAAGAGAGAGAGGAAACAGCTACAGCTCTGCTACATCGCACCCTGCACAGTACTGCTGCTCCACCTGCAAGAGAGAGAGGAAACAGCTACAGCTCTGCTACATCGCACCCTGCACAGTACTGCTGCTCCACCTGCGAGAGAGAGAGGAAACAGCTACAGCTCTGCTACATCGCACCCTGCACAGTACTGCTGCTCCACCTGCAAGAGAGAGAGGAAACAGCTACAGCTCTGCTACATCGCACCCTGCACAGTACTGCTGCTCCACCTGTGAGAGAGGAAACAGCTACAGCTCTGCTACATCGCACCCTGCACAGTACTGCTGCTCCACCTGCAAGAGAGAGGAAACAGCTACAGCTCTGCTACTTCGCACCCTGCACAGTACTGCTGCTCCACCTGTGAGAGAGAGGAAACAGCTACAGCTCTGCTACATCGCACCCTGCACAGTACTGCTGCTCCACCTGCGAGAGAGAGAGGCACCGACTACAGCTCTGCTACATCACACCCTGCACAGTACTGCTGCTCCACCTGCGAGAGAGAGAGGAACCGACTACAGCTCTGCTACATCACACCCTGCACAGTACTGCTGCTCCACCTGCGAGAGAGAGGAAACAGCTACAGCTCTGCTACATCGCACCCTGCACAGTACTGCTGCTCCACCTGCGAGAGAGAGGAAACAGCTACAGCTCTGCTACATCACACCCTGCACAGTACTGCTGCTCCACCTGCGAGAGAGAGAGGAAACAGCTACAGCTCTGCTACATCGCACCCTGCACAGTACTGCTGCTCCACCTGCGAGAGAGAGGAAACAGCTACAGCTCTGCTACATCACACCCTGCACAGTACTGCTGCTCCACCTGCAAGAGAGAGAGGAAACAGCTACAGCTCTGCTACATCGCACCCTGCACAGTACTGCTGCTCCACCTGCAAGAGAGAGAGGAAACAGCTACAGCCCTGCTACATCGCACCCTGCACAGTACTGCTGCTCCACCTGCGAGAGAGGAAACTACAGCTCTGCTACATCGCACCCTGCACAGTACTGCTGCTCCACCTGCGAGAGAGAGAGGAAACAGCTACAGCTCTGCTACATCGCACCCTGCACAGTACCGCTGCTCCACCTGCGAGAGAGAGGAAACGGCTACAGCTCTGCTACATCGCACCCTGCACAGTACTGCTGCTCCACCTGCGAGAGAGAGGAACCGACTACAGCTCTGCTACATCGCACCCTGCACAGTACTGCTGCTCCACCTGCGAGAGAGAGAGGAAACAGCTACAGCTCTGCTACATCACACCCTGCACAGTACTGCTGCTCCACCTGCAAGAGAGAGAGGAAACAGCTACAGCTCTGCTACATCGCACCCTGCACAGTACTGCTGCTCCACCTGCAAGAGAGAGAGGAAACAGCTACAGCTCTGCTACATCGCACCCTGCACAGTACTGCTGCTCCACCTGCGAGAGAGAGAGGAAACAGCTACAGCTCTGCTACATCACACCCTGCACAGTACTGCTGCTCCACCTGCGAGAGAGGAAACAGCTACAGCTCTGCTACATCGCACCCTGCACAGTACTGCTGCTCCACCTGCGAGAGAGGAAACTACAGCTCTGCTACATCGCACCCTGCACAGTACTGCTGCTCCACCTGCGAGAGAGAGAGGAAACAGCTACAGCTCTGCTACATCACACCCTGCACAGTACTGCTGCTCCACCTGCGAGAGAGAGAGGAAACAGCTACAGCTCTGCTACATCACACCCTGCACAGTACTGCTGCTCCACCTGCGAGAGAGGAAACTACAGCTCTGCTACATCGCACCCTGCACAGTACTGTCGCTCCTCCTACGTGTACAGACGCTGCACAGGACGGGGGCAGTAGTACAGTGCTGGGGGGAGGATGGGGGTAGCAGTACAGTGCTGGGGGGAGGATGGGGGCAGTAGTACGGGGTGGTGGGGGGTAGTAGTACCTTCTGCTTGGCTGAGTGTTGGATGAGCTCTGTGATCTGCACTTTGTCCTGCTGCAGTCGCCTCTTCATCAGTTTGGAGCAGTTGATGTTGATGGCGTCCAGGATGTGGGAGGAGTTATAATCCACGAATGGTCGGCTGTCGATCAGTAGGACCTTCTCGGCTCCGCCCTCCATCCACGTCACCAGTTTGTCCACGGTGAGCAGTTGGCAGCGCAGCCCCGCAGCCGCCATGGCGCCACCTCCAGCCATTCACACGCGAGGGGAGGGGCTTCAGGAGCGGTTCATGGCGCGGGGAGCTCAGGCATTGCGTCCTGCTCCATAACGGATCCGGTCTCACTATGACATCATCACTCCTGGGTCTGACGTCACAAAGCGACACTAATTATTCTGCGGGAAAAAAACATCACAATCAGAAATCTGCATAAACCTAATAATGTCACAGAATAAAGGCAACAGCTCTGGATGTGACTGGAGTAGAGAAACTCATATTAACACCCAATGATGGCGCCGCTGCTCTCTAGTGAGGGATAGGCTGTATTCTCAGTGATGGCGCCGCTGCTCTCTAGTGATGGATAGGCTGTATTCTCAGTGATGGCGCCGCTGCTCTCTAGTGATGGATAGGCTGTATTCTCAGTGATGGCACCGCTGCTCTCTAGTGATGGATAGGCTGTATTCTCAGTGATGGCACCGCTGCTCTCTAGTGATGGATAGGCTGTATTCTCAGTGATGGCACCGCTGCTCTCTAGTGATGGATAGGCTGTATTCTCAGTGATGGCACCGCTGCTCTCTAGTGATGGATAGGCTGTATTCTCAGTGATGGCACCGCTGCTCTCTAGTGATGGATAGGCTGTATTCTCAGTGATGTCACCGCTGCTCTCTAGTGATGGATAGGCTGTATTCTCAGTGATGTCACCGCTGCTCTCTAGTGATGGATAGGCTGTATTCTCAGTGATGGCACCGCTGCTCTCTAGTGATGGATAGGCTGTATTCTCAGTGATGGCGCCGCTGCTCTCTAGTGAGGGATAGGCTGTATTCTCAGTGATGGCGCCGCTGCTCTCTAGTGATGGATAGGCTGTATTCTCAGTGATGGCGCCGCTGCTCTCTAGTGATGGATAGGCTGTATTCTCAGTGATGGCGCCGCTGCTCTCTAGTGATGGATAGGCTGTATTCTCAGTGATGGCGCCGCTGCTCTCTAGTGAGGGATAGGCTGTATTCTCAGTGATGACACCGCTGCTCTCTAGTGATGGATAGGCTGTATTCTCAGTGATGGCACCGCTGCTCTCTAGTGATGGATAGGCTGTATTCTCAGTGATGGCGCCGCTGCTCTCTAGTGATGGATAGGCTGTATTCTCAGTGATGGCGCCGCTGCTCTCTAGTGAGGGATAGGCTGTATTCTCAGTGATGACACCGCTGCTCTCTAGTGATGGATAGGCTGTATTCTCAGTGATGTCACCGCTGCTCTCTAGTGATGGATAGGCTGTATTCTCAGTGATGGCGCCGCTGCTCTCTAGTGATGGATAGGCTGTATTCTCAGTGATGGCGCCGCTGCTCTCTAGTGATGGATAGGCTGTATTCTCAGTGATGGCAGCGCTGCTCTCTAGTGATGGATAGGCTGTATTCTCAGTGATGGCAGCGCTGCTCTCTAGTGATGGATAGGCTGTATTCTCAGTGATGGCAGCGCTGCTCTCTAGTGATAGGCTGTATTCTCAGTGATGGCACCGCTGCTCTCTAGTGATGGATAGGCTGTATTCTCAGTGATGGCACCGCTGCTCTCTAGTGATGGATAGGCTGTATTCTCAGTGATGGCGCCGCTGCTCTCTAGTGATGGATAGGCTGTATTCTCAGTGATGGCGCCGCTGCTCTCTAGTGATGGATAGGCTGTATTCTCAGTGATGGCGCCGCTGCTCTCTAGTGATGGATAGGCTGTATTCTCAGTGATGGCGCCGCTGCTCTCTAGTGATGGATAGGCTGTATTCTCAGTGATGGCGCCGCTGCTCTCTAGTGATGGATAGGCTGTATTCTCAGTGATGGCGCCGCTGCTCTCTAGTGAGGGATAGGCTGTATTCTCAGTGATGGCGCCGCTGCTCTCTAGTGATGGATAGGCTGTATTCTCAGTGATGGCGCCGCTGCTCTCTAGTGATGGATAGGCTGTATTCTCAGTGATGGCAGCGCTGCTCTCTAGTGATGGATAGGCTGTATTCTCAGTGATGGCACCGCTGCTCTCTAGCGATGGATAGGCTGTATTCTCAGTGATGGCACCGCTGCTCTCTAGTGATAGGCTGTATTCTCAGTGATGGCACCGCTGCTCTCTAGTGAGGGATAGGCTGTACTCTCAGTGATGGCGCCGCTGCTCTCTAGTGATAGGCTGTATTCTCAGTGATGGCGCCGCTGCTCTCTAGTGATGGATAGGCTGTATTCTCAGTGATGGCACCGCTGCTCTCTAGTGATGGATAGGCTGTATTCTCAGTGATGGCGCCGCTGCTCTCTAGTGAGGGATAGGCTGTATTCTCAGTGATGACACCGCTGCTCTCTAGTGATGGTTAGGCTGTACTCTCAGTGATGGCGCCGCTGCTCTCTAGTGATAGGCTGTATTCTCAGTGATGGCGCCGCTGCTCTCTAGTGATGGATAGGCTGTATTCTCAGTGATGGCACCGCTGCTCTCTAGTGATGGATAGGCTGTATTCTCAGTGATGGCGCCGCTGCTCTCTAGTGAGGGATAGGCTGTATTCTCAGTGATGGCGCCGCTGATCATGTTGGGCCCCCTCCCCTCCCCTCCCCCCCTTGGTGACCTCTCGGCCTCTTATATAAAGTTTGCGGATGGGATAAAGTCCGCTGTGTAATGAGCGGCGCCTGGATGAGGTCATGTGATCTTTGGCCTGGTGCCGGCTCTTTGTAGATAGCAGGGAGCGGTGATGTCAGGTGGGCGGGGCCTCCCTTGTGTCATTATATACATGTACATCACTGCACCGGGAGCCGGAATATCCGGGTGCAACATACGGACACCAAGGAGCAACACGTGAATTTCTCCACTCACATCCAGAGCTGCATTTACAACAGAGCTAACACTACATCGCCCACAATGCACTGCAGCAGGAGATCCCACAAGGAGCAGATCTGAGAATGCAGCTTTGGATGTGACTGGAGCATCTACATGAAGACCTGTGCTGAACAGCTGAGGGGGGGGGGGGGTGGATTGGACCATGTATGAGGTCCTGAGGGGGGGTGGATTGGACCATGGATGAGGTCCTGAGGGGGGGAGTGGATTGGACCATGTATGAGGTACTGGGGGGGGGGGTGGATTGGACCATGTATGAGGTCCTGAGGGGGGGGGGGGTGGATTGGACCATGTATGATTTCCTGAGGGGGGGTGGATTGGACCATGTATGATTTCCTGAGGGGGGGTGGATTGGACCATGTATGAGGTCCTGAGGGGGGGTGGATTGGACCATGTATGAGGTCCTGAGGGGGGGGGTGGATTGGACCATGTATGAGGTCCTGAGGGGGGGGGGTGGATTGGACCATGTATGAGGGGGGAGGGGGGATTGGACCATGTATGAGGTCCTGAGGGGGGGGGGTGGATTGGACCATGTATGAGGTCCTGGGGGGGGGGTGGATTGGACCATGTATGATTTCCTGAGGGGGGGGGGGGGTGGATTGGACCATGTATGATTTCCTGAGGGGGGAGGGTGGATTGGACCATGTATGAGGTCCTTAGGGGGGAGGGGGGATTGGACCATGTACGAGGTCCTGGGGGGGGGGTGGATTGGACCATGTATGAGGTCCTGAGGGGGGGGGTGGATTGGACCATGTATGATTTCCTGAGGGGGGGGGGGTGGATTGGACCATGTATGATTTCCTGAGGGGGGAGGGGGGATTGGACCATGTATGAGGTCCTGAGGGGGGGGTGGATTGGACCATGTATGAGGTCCTGAGGGGGGGGGGTGGATTGGACCATGTATGAGGTCCTGGGGGGGTGGATTGGACCTTGTATGAGGTCCTGAGGGGGGGGGGTGGATTGGACCATGTATGAGGTCCTGAAGGGGTGGATTGGACCATGTATGAGGTCCTGAGGGGGTGGACTGGACCATGTATGAGGTCCTGAGGGGGGGGGGGTGGATTGGACCATGTATGAGGTCCTGAGGGGGGGGGTGGACTGGACCATGTATGAGGTCCTGAGGGGGTGGATTGGACCATGTATGAGGTCCTGAGGGGGGGTGGGTTGGACCATGTAGGAGGTCCTGAGGGGGGGTGGTGGATTGGACCATGTAGGAGGTCCTGAGGGGGGGTGGTGGATTGGACCATGTTTGAGGTCCTGAGGGGGGGGTGGATTGGACCATGTATGAGGTCCTGGGGGGGGGGGGTGGATTGGACCATGTATGAGGTCCTGAGGGGGGGTGGATTGGACCATGGATGAGGTCCTGAGAGGGGGTGGATTGGACCATGGATGAGGTCCTGAGGGGGGGTGGATTGGACCATGGATGAGGTCCTGAGGGGGGGTGGATTGGACCATGTATGATTTCCTGAGGGGGGGGTGGATTGGACCATGTATGAGGTCCTGAGGGGGGGTGGATTGGACCATGTATGAGGTCCTGAGGGGGGGGTGGATTGGACCATGTATGAGGTACTGGGGGGGGGGGGTGGATTGGACCATGTATGAGGTCCTGAGGGGGGGGGTGGATTGGACCATGTATGATTTCCTGAGGGGGGGTGGATTGGACCATGTATGAGGTCCTGAGGGGGGGGGGTGGATTGGACCATGTATGAGGTACTGGGGGGGGGGTGGATTGGACCATGTATGAGGTCCTGAGGGGGGGGGGGTGGATTGGACCATGTATGATTTCCTGAGGGGGGGGTGGATTGGACCATGTATGATTTCCTGAGGGGGGAGGGTGGATTGGACCATGTATGAGGTCCTGAGGGGGGAGGGGGGATTGGACCATGTATGAGGTCCTGAGGGGGGAGGGGGGATTGGACCATGTATGAGGTCCTGAGGGGGGGGGGGTGGATTGGACCATGTATGATTTCCTGAGGGGGGGTGGATTGGACCATGTATGATTTCCTGAGGGGGGGTGGATTGGACCATGTATGAGGTCCTGAGGGGGGGGGGTGGATTGGACCATGTATGAGGTCCTGAGGGGGGGGGGGTGGATTGGACCATGTATGAGGTCCTGAGGGGGGGGGGTGGATTGGACCATGTAGGAGGTCCTGAGGGGGGGTGGTGGATTGGACCATGTTTGAGGTCCTGAGGGGGGGGTGGATTGGACCATGTATGAGGTCCTGAGGGGGGGGGGGTGGATTGGACCATGTATGAGGTCCTGAGGGGGGGGGGGGGTGGATTGGACCATGTATGAGGTCCTGAGGGGGGGGGGGTGGATTGGACCATGTATGAGGTCCTGAGGGGGGGGGGGTGGATTGGACCATGTATGAGGGGGGAGGGGGGATTGGACCATGTATGAGGTCCTGAGGGGGGGGGGGGTGGATTGGACCATGTATGAGGTCCTGGGGGGGGGGTGGATTGGACCATGTATGAGGTCCTGAGGGGGGGGGGTGGATTGGACCATGTATGAGGTACTGGGGGGGGGGGGTGGATTGGACCATGTATGAGGTCCTGAGGGGGGGGGGGTGGATTGGACCATGTATGATTTCCTGAGGGGGGGGGTGGATTGGACCATGTATGAGGTACTGGGGGGGGTGGATTGGACCATGTATGAGGTCCTGAGGGGGGAGGGGGGATTGGACCATGTACGAGGTCCTGGGGGGGGGGTGGATTGGACCATGTATGAGGTCCTGAGGGGGGGGTGGATTGGACCATGTATGATTTCCTGAGGGGGGGGGGTGGATTGGACCATGTATGATTTCCTGAGGGGGGAGGGGGGATTGGACCATGTATGAGGTCCTGAGGGGGGGGGGTGGATTGGACCATGTATGAGGTCCTGAGGGGGGGGGTGGATTGGACCATGTATGAGGTCCTGGGGGGGGGTGGATTGGACCTTGTATGAGGTCCTGAGGGGGGGGGTGGATTGGACCATGTATGAGGTCCTGAAGGGGTGGATTGGACCATGTATGAGGTCCTGAGGGGGTGGACTGGACCATGTATGAGGTCCTGAGGGGGGGGGGTGGATTGGACCATGTATGAGGTCCTGAGGGGGGGGGTGGACTGGACCATGTATGAGGTCCTGAGGGGGTGGATTGGACCATGTATGAGGTCCTGAGGGGGGGTGGGTTGGACCATGTAGGAGGTCCTGAGGGGGGGTGGTGGATTGGACCATGTTTGAGGTCCTGAGGGGGGGGTGGATTGGACCATGTATGAGGTCCTGGGGGGGGGGTGGATTGGACCATGTATGAGGTCCTGAGGGGGGGTGGATTGGACCATGGATGAGGTCCTGAGAGGGGGTGGATTGGACCATGGATGAGGTCCTGAGGGGGGGTGGATTGGACCATGGATGAGGTCCTGAGGGGGGGTGGATTGGACCATGTATGATTTCCTGAGGGGGGGGTGGATTGGACCATGTATGAGGTCCTGAGGGGGGGTGGATTGGACCATGTATGAGGTCCTGAGGGGGGGGGGGTGGATTGGACCATGTATGAGGTACTGGGGGGGGGGTGGATTGGACCATGTATGAGGTACTGGGAGGGGGTGGATTGGACCATGTATGAGGTCCTGGGGGGGGGGGGTGGATTGGACCATGTATGAGGTCCTGAGGGGGGATAGATTGGACCATGGATGAGGTCCTGAGGGGGGATGGATTGGACCATGGATGAGGTCCTGAGGGGGGGTGGATTGGACCATGGATGAGGTACTGAGGGGGGATGGATTGGACCATGGATGAGGTCCTGAGGGGGGGTGGATTGGACCATGTATGAGGTCCTGAGGGGGGATAGATTGGACCATGGATGAGGTCCTGAGGGGGGATGGATTGGACCATGGATGAGGTCCTGAGGGGGGGTGGATTGGACCATGGATGAGGTACTGAGGGGGGATGGATTGGACCATGGATGAGGTCCTGAGGGGGGGTGGATTGGACCATGGATGTGCTCCGGGGGGGGTGGGGGGGGCACTTTGTTCCCTGCTCTTTCATGTAACATAGCTGGGCCATGACATCAGCGGCTGCGATCCCTCCTCCTCCTCCGCAGCTGTGATCACAATACAGAATGATGTCACCCTGGGCCCCGGGCAGCTTTAACCCTTCACCCTCCTGCTGGAACACAACAAGACGAGACTGTGCAGGATCACAGGGAGCTCAGGATTATATCACAAATCCATAGATCACAGTCCTGCTGCTACTAACAACATACACAGAGGTCTGATTACACATCTCTCGAGGAATAATACATAACACTGGCTGCAGAGAGCACAGAGCACAGCAGTGTGAGGTCTGATTACACATCTCTCCAGGGACAATACATAACACTGGCTGCAGAGAGCACAGAGCACAGCAGTGTGAAGGACACTGGGACTTCAGACCCCACATAACTGCCACAGCCAATCACTTTTCTCAGTGGTCACATGACTTCCATGCAGTGATTGACAGATTGTGACAACATCATAAAGAATATGCGATTGTGTATTGAGAAAAGCTGGACAACCCCTTTAACCCTGACATGATGAAGCTTTCTGCCATTTTCTAATATTGCGATAACTTTTCACCCTCAGCAGAAGGTTTGTTGCTATTGTATCCAGTCCACACTACAATGTATCCAGCCCTCACTACAATGTATCCAGCCCTCACTACAATGTATCCAGTCCACACTACAATGTATCCAGTCCTCACTACAATGTATCCAGTCCTCACTACAATGTATCCAGTCCTCACTACAATGTATCCAGTCCTCACTACAATGTATCAAGTCCTCACTCCAATGTATCAAGTCCTCACTACAATGTATCCAGCCCTCACTCCAATGTATCCAGCCCTCACTACAATGTATCCAGTCCTCACTCCAATGTATCAAGTCCTCATTCCAATGTATCAAGTCCTCATTCCAATGTATCAAGTCCTCACTACAATGTATCCAGCCCTCACTACAATGTATCAAGTCCTCACTACAATGTATCAAGTCCTCACTACAATGTATCCAGTCCTCACTACAATGTATCCAGTCCTCACTCCAATGTATCCAGTCCTCACTCCAATGTATCCAGTCCTCACTCCAATGTATCCAGTCCTCACTCCAATGTATCCAGTCCTCACTCCAATGTATCCAGTCCTCACTCCAATGTATCCAGTCCTCACTCCAATGTATCCAGTCCACACTCCAATGTATCCAGTCCACACTCCAATGTATCCAGTCCACACTCCAATGTATCCAGTCCACACTCCAATGTATCCAGTCCACACTCCAATGTATCCAGTCCACACTCCAATGTATCCAGTCCACACTCCAATGTATCCAGTCCACACTCCAATGTATCCAGTCCACACTCCAATGTATCCAGTCCACACTCCAATGTATCCAGTCCACACTCCAATGTATCCAGTCCACACTCCAATGTATCCAGTCCACACTCCAATGTATCCAGTCCACACTCCAATGTATCCAGTCCACATTACAATGTATCCAGTCCACACTACAATGTATCCAGTCCACATTACAATGTATCCAGTCCACATTACAATGTATCCAGTCCACACTACAATGTATCCAGTCCTCACTACAATGTATCCAGTCCTCACTCCAATGTATCCAGTCCACACTACAATGTATCCAGTCCACACTACAATGTATCCAGTCCTCACTCCAATGTATCCAAGTCCTCACTCCAATGTATCCAAGTCCTCACTCCAATGTATCCAGTCCTCACTCCAATGTATCCAGTCCACACTCCAATGTATCCAGTCCACATTACAATGTATCCAGTCCTCTCTACAATGTATCCAGTCCTCACTCCAATGTATCCAGTCCTCACTCCAATGTATCCAGTCCTCACTACAATGTATCCAGTCCTCACTACAATGTATCCAGTCCTCACTACAATGTATCCAGCCCTCACTACAATGTATCCAGTCCTCACTACAATGTATCCAGTCCTCACTACAATGTATCAGTCCTCACTACAATGTATCCAGTCCTCACTCCAATGTATCCAGTCCTCACTCCAATGTATCCAGTCCTCACTACAATGTATCCAGTCCTCTCTACAATGTATCCAGTCCTCTCTACAATGTATCCAGTCCTCACTACAATGTATCCAGTCCTCACTACAATGTATCCAGTCCTCACTACCATGTATCCAGTCCTCACTACAATGTATCCAGTCCTCACTACAATGTATCAGTCCTCTCTACAATGTATCCAGTCCTCTCTACAATGTATCCAGTCCTCTCTACAATGTATCCAGTCCTCACTACAATGTATCCAGTCCTCACTACAATGTATCCAGTCCTCTCTACAATGTATCCAGTCCTCACTACAATGTATCCAGTCCTCACTACAATGTATCCAGTCCTCTCTACAATGTATCCAGTCCTCTCTACAATGTATCCAGTCCTCTCTACAATGTATCCAGTCCTCACTACAATGTATCCAGTCCTCACTACAATGTATCAGTCCTCTCTACAATGTATCCAGTCCTCTCTACAATGTATCCAGTCCTCTCTACAATGTATCCAGTCCTCACTACAATGTATCCAGTCCTCACTACAATGTATCCAGTCCTCTCTACAATGTATCCAGTCCTCACTACAATGTATCCAGTCCTCACTACAATGTATCCAGTCCTCTCTACAATGTATCCAGTCCTCTCTACAATGTATCCAGTCCTCTCTACAATGTATCAGTCCTCTCTACAATGTATCCAGTCCTCTCTACAATGTATCAGTCCTCTCTACAATGTATCCAGTCCTCACTACCATGTATCCAGTCCTCACTACAATGTACCAGTCCTCACTACAATGTATCCAGTCCTCTCTACAATGTATCCAGTCCTCACTACAATGTATCCAGTCCTCACTACAATGTATCAGTCCTGCGTTCCGCGTTCTAGAGGGAGGTTATTGGAAAGTTGCAGAAAGTTTTTGCTACGGGCGCTGGCCCTTTAAAACACATGCAGGAAGTGCTGCGGCTGGAATTTGATTGGTGCAGTGGCTTGTCAGGTGATCCTTCTAGGCCAATCAGCTGAGAGTTAACTGCGGCAAAACCATACAAAACCACGCCTCCAACACACAAAGCCACGCCTTCCAAAATGCTGAGATCAGAGAACAAAAGCTTAACCAACAGGAGATAGACAAGGTGGGGGAGGAGTATACAGGAGGGGGTACAGGAGTATATAGGAGGAGGGGGGGGGAGTAAAGGAGGGGGAGGAGTACAGGAGTATACAGGAGGAGGGGGGGAGGAGTAAAGGGGGGGGGAGGAATAAAGGAGCATACAGGAGGGGGGGTACAGGAGTATACAGGAGGAGGGGGGGGGGGTACAGAAGCATACAGGAGGAGGGGGGGAGGAGTAAAGGAGTATACAGGAGGGGGTACAGGAGTATACAGGAGGAGTGGGGGGGAGTAAAGGAGGGGGAGGAGTACAGGAGTATACAGGAGGAGGGGGGAGGAGTAAAGGTGGGAGAGGAGTACAGGAGTATACAGGAGGGGGTACAGGAGTATACAGGAGGAGGGGGGGAGTAAAGGAGGGGGAGGAGTACAGGAGTATACAGGAGGAGGGGGGAGGAGTAAAGGTGGGGGAGGAATACAGGAGCATACAGGAGGGGGGGGGGGTACAGGAGTATACAGGAGGAGGGGGGGGATGGAGTACAGGAGGAGGAGGAGGGAGTACAGGAGTATACAGGAGGAGGAGGAGGGAGTACAGGAGTATACAGGAGGAGGAGGAGGGAGTACAGGAGTATACAGGAGGAGGAGGAGGGAGTACAGGAGTATACAGGAGGAGGAGGAGGGAGTACAGGAGTATACAGGAGGAGGAGGAGGGAGTACAGGAGTATACAGGAGGAGGAGGAGGGAGTACAGGAGTATACAGGAGGAGGAGGAGGGAGTACAGGAGTATACAGGAGGAGGAGGAGGGAGTACAGGAGTATACAGGAGGAGGAGGAGGGAGTACAGGAGTATACAGGAGGAGGAGGAGGGAGTACAGGAGTATACAGGAGGAGGAGGGGGTACAGGAGTATACAGGAGGAGGAGGGAGTACAGGAGTATACAGGAGGAGGAGGAGGGAGTACAGGAGTATACAGGAGGAGGAGGAGGGAGTACAGGAGTATACAGGAGGAGGAGGAGGGAGTACAGGAGTATACAGGAGGAGGAGGAGGGAGTACAGGAGTATACAGGAGGAGGAGGAGGGAGTACAGGAGTATACAGGAGGAGGAGGAGGGAGTACAGGAGTATACAGGAGGAGGAGGAGGGAGTACAGGAGTATACAGGAGGAGGAGGAGGGAGTACAGGAGTATACAGGAGGAGGAGGAGGGAGTACAGGAGTATACAGGAGGAGGAGGAGAGAGTACAGGAGTATACAGGAGGAGGAGGAGAGAGTACAGGAGTATACAGGAGGAGGAGGGAGTACAGGAGTATACAGGAGGAGGAGGGGGTACAGGAGTATACAGGAGGAGGAGGGGGTACAGGAGTATACAGGAGGAGGAGGGGGTACAGGAGTATACAGGAGGAGGAGGGGGTACAGGAGTATACAGGGGGAGGAGGGGGTACAGGAGTATACAGGGGGAGGAGGGGGTACAGGAGTATACAGGAGGAGGAGGGGGTACAGGAGTATACAGGAGGAGGAGGGGGTACAGGAGTATACAGGAGGAGGAGGGGGTACAGGAGTATACAGGAGGAGGAGGGGGTACAGGAGTATACAGGAGGAGGAGGGGGTACAGGAGTATACAGGAGGAGGAGGGGGTACAGGAGTATACAGGAGGAGGAGGGGGTACAGGAGTATACAGGAGGAGGAGGGGGTACAGGAGTATACAGGAGGAGGGGGTACAGGAGTATACAGGAGGAGGGGGTACAGGTGTATACAGGAGGGGGGTACAGGAGTATACAGGAGGAGGAGGGGGTACAGGAGTATACAGGAGGAGGGGGTACAGGAGTATACAGGAGGGGGGGTACAGGAGTATACAGGAGGAGGGGGTACAGGAGTATACAGGAGGAGGGGGTACAGGAGTATACAGGAGTATACAGGAGGAGGGGGTACAGGAGTATACAGGAGGGGGGGTACAGGAGTATACAGGAGGAGGGGGTACAGGTGTATACAGGAGGGGGGTACAGGAGTATACAGGAGGAGGAGGGGGTACAGGAGTATACAGGAGGAGGGGGTACAGGAGTATACAGGAGGGGGGGTACAGGAGTATACAGGAGGAGGGGGTACAGGAGTATACAGGAGGAGGGGGTACAGGAGTATACAGGAGTATACAGGAGGAGGGGGTACAGGAGTATACAGGAGGGGGGGTACAGGAGTATACAGGAGGAGGGGGTACAGGAGTATACAGGAGGAGGGGGTACAGGAGTATACAGGAGTATACAGGAGGGGGGGGGTACAGGAGTATACAGGAGGAGGGGGTACAGGAGTATACAGGAGGGGGGTACAGGAGTATACAGGAGGAGGGGGGGTACAGGAGTATACAGGAGGGGGGGTACAGGAGTATACAGGAGGGGGGGTACAGGAGTATACAGGAGGGGAGGTACAGGAGTATACAGGAGGGGGGGTACAGGAGTATACAGGAGGGGAGGTACAGGAGTATACAGGAGGGGGGGTACAGGAGGAGGGGGTACAGGAGTATACAGGAGGGGGGGTACAGGAGTATACAGGAGGGGGGTACAGGAGTATACAGGAGGAGGGGGTACAGGAGTATACAGGAGGGGGGGTACAGGAGTATACAGGAGGGGGGTACAAGAGTATACAGGAGGGGGGGTACAGGAGTATACAGGAGGAGGGGGTACAGGAGTATACAGGAGGGGGGGGGTACAGGAGTATACAGGAGGGGGGGTACAGGAGTATACAGGAGGGGGGTACAGGAGTATACAGGAGGGGGGTACAGGAGTATACAGGAGGGGGGTACAGGAGTATACAGGAGGAGGGGGTACAGGAGTATACAGGAGGGGGGGTACAGGAGTATACAGGAGGGGGGGTACAGGAGTATACAGGAGGGGGGGTACAAGAGTATACAGGAGGGGGGGTACAGGAGTATACAGGAGGGGGGGTACAGGAGTATACAGGAGGAGGGGGTACAGGAGTATACAGGAGGGGGGGGGTACAGGAGTATACAGGAGGGGGGGTACAGGAGTATACAGGAGGGGGGGTACAGGAGTATACAGGAGGGGGGGGGTACAGGAGTATACAGGAGGAGGGGGTACAGGAGTATACAGGAGGGGGGGTACAGGAGTATATAGTGGGGAATGTTATGGGGGGCTGCAGGGTAACATTTGGGGGGCGCAGTGGACCGCTCCATGTGATGACGGGGGGAGGCGGAGGGTGACAGGATGACTGCCGGAGGGGGGAGTCTCTGTGTCACAGGTGTCAGTGACGTAGTAGAATGACGTCATGTGGCTCTCCGGCACTACTCACCGCGGGTCCGGGCCTGCTGTCCGGGCCTCACCGTCGGGTCAGTGTCCGGGCTCCGGGCGGAGCGGGTGAGAGCGGCTGGGATGAGGTCACCGGGAAGAGAAGCTGCATGACGTCAGCGCCAGCCAATCAGGGAATAGGGCGGAGACAGCGGCTCGGCCTCGATGTGCGTCATACATATGGGCGGAGTCATGATGTCATCCAGGGGAGTCCCAGCAGCTGCAGGCGATTAATAATGATCCCTGCACTGTAATAACCGGGGACTAGTAACCAGGGCAACCCCAGTGACGTCACAGAGCGGTGATACTACACACAGTGACGTCAAAGAGCGGTGATACTACACACAGTGACGTCACAGTACAGAGGATACTACACACAGCGACGTCACAGTACAGAGGATACTACACACAGCGACGTCACAGTACAGGGATAATACACACAGCGACGTCACAGTACAGGGAGAATGCACACAGTGATGTCACAGTACAGGGATAATACACAGTGATGTCACAGTACAGGGATAATACACACAGCGACGTCACAGTACAGGGATAATACACACAGCGACGTCACAGTACAGGGAGAATGCACACAGTGATGTCACAGTACAGGGATAATACACAGTGATGTCACAGTACAGGGATAATACACACAGCGATGTCACAGTACAGGGAGAATACACACAGCGATGTCACAGTACAGGGATAATACACACAGTGATGTCACAGTACAGAGATAATACACACAGTGATGTCACAGTACAGGGATAATACACACAGTGATGTCACAGTACAGGGATAATACACACAGTGATGTCACTGTACAGGGTAATACACACAGTGATGTCACAGTACAGGGATAATACACACAGTGATGTCACAGTACAGAGATAATACACACAGCGATGTCACAGTACAGGGATAATACACACAGCGATGTCACAGTACAGGGATAATACACACAGTGATGTCACAGTACAGAGATAATACACACAGTGATGTCACAGTACAGGGATAATACACACAGTGATGTCACAGTACAGGGATAATACACACAGCGATGTCACAGTACAGGGGATAATACACACAGCGATGTCACAGTACAGGGATAATACACACAGCGATGTCACAGTACAGGGATAATACACACAGTGATGTCACAGTACAGGGGATAATACACACAGTGATGTCACAGTACAGGGGATAATACACACAGTGATGTCACAGTACAGGAATAATACACACAGTGATGTCACTGTACAGGGTAATACACACAGTGATGTCACAGTACAGGGATAATACACACAGTGATGTCACAGTACAGAGATAATACACACAGCGATGTCACAGTACAGGGATAATACACACAGCGATGTCACAGTACAGGGATAATACACACAGTGATGTCACAGTACAGAGATAATACACACAGTGATGTCACAGTACAGGGATAATACACACAGTGATGTCACAGTACAGGGATAATACACACAGCGATGTCACAGTACAGGGGATAATACACACAGCGATGTCACAGTACAGGGATAATACACACAGTGATGTCACAGTACAGGGATAATACACACAGTGATGTCACAGTACAGGGGATAATACACACAGTGATGTCACAGTACAGGGGATAATACACACAGTGATGTCACAGTACAGGGGATAATACACACAGTGATGTCACAGTACAGGGATAATACACACAGCGATGTCACAGTACAGGGATAATACACACTGATGTCACAGTACAGGAATAATACACACAGCGATGTCACAGTACAGGGATAATACACACAGTGATGTCACAGTACAGGGATAATACACACAGCGATGTCACAGTACAGGGGATAATACACACAGCGATGTCACAGTACAGGGATAATACACACAGTGATGTCACAGTACAGGGATAATACACACAGTGATGTCACAGTACAGGGGATAATACACACAGCGATGTCACAGTACAGGGATAATACACACAGTGATGTCACAGTACAGGGATAATCCACACAGTGATGTCACAGTACAGGGATAATCCACACAGTGATGTCACAGTACAGGAATAATACACACAGTGATGTCACAGTACAGGGATAATACACACAGTGATGTCACAGTACAGGAATAATACACACAGTGATGTCACAGTACAGGGATAATCCACACAGTGATGTCACAGTACAGGGACTGTCAGTATTACATGACGTTGTTTTCTGTATTTTGAGGCATGTCTTGCTCCTGGAATCCTCTGCACGTTGCAGCCTGGGCCTATGGAGCGGCAGTGGTTGCTATGGGTAACACTTCCCAACAACAAGATGGAGCCAGAGGGTTAATAAGGTGCATATCATTTCCATTGTTTTTGAGACATTTTAAAATCTACCATTAGTTTTTATGCTTTATAAACCAAATAAACCTTCAGAAATCTGTAGCCACACTGATGCAGAAACACATCTTGTTTAATCCCTGAACTGAGTGGTTTTGCTCATAAAACAAATATAAAATTCAGGAACTTGAGAAAGCTGGGTGCCGTACATAAAAAAAACAGTCCAGACAGGACTAATCAACCTGGGCCGGATGACTCATACCCAGCAGCTGGGGGAATGTGCAGTGATTGATTACTTCTGCCTGTCAGGGACAACACAGTGATTACATCATTCTCTGGAGCAGAGTATAATCAGGGTGAGAAGCGCGGCGCCAAATTATCATCATTTTATAATTGCTTTTTCAACAAAATCACTCAGTTCAGCGATTGAACAAGATATATTTCTGCATCAGTGTCACTGCAGCATTCTTAGGGTATGTTTGGTTCAAAATGCATGAAATCAAATGGAGGATTTCATTGAAATATGTTTTTATTATTGTGGAGCAATAAGTCCCCCCCCCCCCTGTGCCTACGACTAGAGACAGCGCCACCCATGTCCACAGGCTGAGGCTGGTATTACAGGACGTCAGCAAAGCTTTATTTATAATTCTCAACAAACCTCATGTCCTCCTCCTCACACAGCCTGCACCTCCATGTCCTCCTCCTCCTCACACAGCCCGCACCTCCATGTCCTCCTCCTCCTCACACAGCCCGCACCCCCATGTCCTCCTCCTCACACAGCCCGCACCCCCATGTCCTCCTCCTCCTCCTCCTCACACAGCCTGCACCCCCATGTCCTCCTCCTCACACAGCCCGCACCCCCATGTCCTCCTCCTTACACAGCCCGCACCCCCATGTCCTCCTCCTCCTCACACAGCCCGCACCCCCATGTCCTCCTCCTCACACAGCCCGCACCCCCATGTCCTCCTCCTCCTCCTCCTCACACAGCCTGCACCCCCATGTCCTCCTCCTCACACAGCCCGCACCCCCATGTCCTCCTCCTCACACAGCCCGCACCCCCATGTCCTCCTCCTCCTCCTCACACAGCCTGCACCCCCATGTCCTCCTCCTCACACAGCCCGCACCTCCATGTCCTCCTCCTCACACAGCCCGCACCTCCATGTCCTCCTCCTCCTCACACAGCCCGCACCTCCATGTCCTCCTCCTCCTCACACAGCCCGCACCCCCATGTCCTCCTCCTCACACAGCCTGCACCCCCATGTCCTCCTCCTCCTCACACAGCCTGCACCCCCATGTCCTCCTCCTCACACAGCCCGCACCTCCATGTCCTCCTCCTCACACAGCCCGCACCCCCGTGTCCTCCTCCTCACACAGCCCGCACCTCCATGTCCTCCTCCTCACACAGCCCGCACCCCCATGTCCTCCTCCTCCTCACACAGCCTGCACCCCCATGTCCTCCTCCTCACACAGCCCGCACCCCCATGTCCTCCTCCTCCTCACACAGCCCGCACCCCCATGTCCTCCTCCTCACACATCCCGCACCCCCATGTCCTCCTCCTCACACAGCCCGCACCTCCATGTCCTCCTCCTCACACAGCCCGCACCTCCATGTCCTCCTCCTCCTCACACAGCCCGCACCCCCATGTCCTCCTCCTCCTCACACAGCCCGCACCCCCATGTCCTCCTCCTCACACAGCCCGCACCTCCATGTCCTCCTCCTCACACAGCCCGCACCTCCATGTCCTCCTCCTCACACAGCCCGCACCCCCATGTCCTCCTCCTCACACAGCCCGCACCCCCATGTCCTCCTCCTCACACAGCCCGCACCCCCATGTCCTCCTCCTCACACAGCCCGCACCTCCATGTCCTCCTCCTCCTCACACAGCCCGCACCCCCATGTCCTCCTCCTCCTCACACAGCCTGCACCTCCATGTCCTCCTCCTCACACAGCCTGCACCCCCATGTCCTCCTCCTCACACAGCCTGCACCCCCATGTCCTCCTCCTCACACAGCCCGCACCCCCATGTCCTCCTCCTCCTCACACAGCCTGCACCCCCATGTCCTCCTCCTCCTCACACAGCCTGCACCCCCATGTCCTCCTCACACAGCCCGCACCCCCATGTCCTCCTCCTCACACAGCCCGCACCCCCATGTCCTCCTCCTCACACAGCCTGCACCCCCATGTCCTCCTCCTCACACAGCCCGCACCTCCATGTCCTCCTCCTCACACAGCCCGCACCCCCATGTCCTCCTCCTCACACAGCCCGCACCCTCATGTCCTCCTCCTCCTCACACAGCCTGCACCTCCATGTCCTCCTCCTCACACAGCCTGCACCCCCATGTCCTCCTCCTCCTCACACAGCCTGCACCCCCATGTCCTCCTCCTCACACAGCCCGCACCCCCATGTCCTCCTCCTCACACAGCCCGCACCTCCATGTCCTCCTCCTCACACAGCCTGCACCCCCATGTCCTCCTCCTCACACAGCCTGCACCCCCATGTCCTCCTCCTCCTCACACAGCCTGCACCTCCATGTCCTCCTCCTCACACAGCCCGCACCTCCATGTCCTCCTCCTCCTCACACAGCCAGCACCCCCATGTCCTCCTCCTCACACAGCCCGCACCTCCATGTCCTCCTCCTCACACAGCCAGCACCCCCATGTCCTCCTCCTCACACAGCCCGCACCCCCATGTCCTCCTCCTCACACAGCCTGCACCCCCATGTCCTCCTCCTCACACAGCCTGCACCCCCATGTCCTCCTCCTCCTCACACAGCCTGCACCCCCATGTCCTCCTCCTCACACAGCCCGCACCTCCATGTCCTCCTCCTCACACAGCCCGCACCCCCATGTCCTCCTCCTCACACAGCCCGCACCTCCATGTCCTCCTCCTCACACAGCCCGCACCCCCATGTCCTCCTCCTCACACAGCCCGCACCCCCATGTCCTCCTCCTCCTCACACAGCCCGCACCCCCATGTCCTCCTCCTCACACAGCCTGCACCCCCATGTCCTCCTCCTCACACAGCCCGCACCCCCATGTCCTCCTCCTCACACAGCCCGCACCTCCATGTCCTCCTCCTCACACAGCCAGCACCCCCATGTCCTCCTCCTCACACAGCCCGCACCCCCATGTCCTCCTCCTCACACAGCCTGCACCCCCATGTCCTCCTCCTCACACAGCCTGCACCCCCATGTCCTCCTCCTCCTCACACAGCCTGCACCCCCATGTCCTCCTCCTCCTCACACAGCCCGCACCTCCATGTCCTCCTCCTCACACAGCCTGCACCTCCATGTCCTCCTCCTCACACAGCCCGCACCCCCATGTCCTCCTCCTCACACAGCCCGCACCCCCATGTCCTCCTCCTCACACAGCCCGCACCCCCATGTCCTCCTCCTCCTCACACAGCCCGCACCTCCATGTCCTCCTCCTCACACAGCCCGCACCCCCATGTCCTCCTCCTCACACAGCCCGCACCCCCATGTCCTCCTCCTCACACAGCCCGCACCCCCATGTTCTCCTCCTCACACAGCCCGCACCCCCATGTCCTCCTCCTCCTCACACAGCCCGCACCCCCATGTCCTCCTCCTCCTCACACAGCCCGCACCCCCATGTCCTCCTCCTCCTCACACAGCCCGCACCCCCATGTCCTCCTCCTCCTCACACAGCCTGCACCCCCATGTCCTCCTCCTCCTCACACAGCCTGCACCCCCATGTCCTCCTCCTCACACAGCCCGCACCTCCATGTCCTCCTCCTCCTCACACAGCCCGCACCCCCATGTCCTCCTCCTCACACAGCCCGCACCTCCATGTCCTCCTCCTCACACAGCCCGCACCTCCATGTCCTCCTCCTCACACAGCCCGCACCTCCATGTCCTCCTCCTCCTCACACAGCCCGCACCCCCATGTCCTCCTCCTCACACAGCCCGCACCCCCATGTCCTCCTCCTCACACAGCCCGCACCCCCATGTCCTCCTCACACAGCCTGCACCCCCATGTCCTCCTCCTCACACAGCCCGCACCTCCATGTCCTCCTCCTCCTCACACAGCCCGCACCCCCATGTCCTCCTCCTCACACAGCCCGCACCCCCATGTCCTCCTCCTCCTCACACAGCCCGCACCCCCATGTCCTCCTCCTCACACAGCCTGCACCCCCATGTCCTCCTCCTCACACAGCCCGCACCTCCATGTCCTCCTCCTCACACAGCCCGCACCCCCATGTCCTCCTCCTCACACAGCCCGCACCTCCATGTCCTCCTCCTCACACAGCCCGCACCTCCATGTCCTCCTCCTCCTCACACAGCCCGCACCTCCATGTCCTCCTCCTCACACAGCCCGCACCCCCATGTCCTCCTCCTCCTCCTCACACAGCCCGCACCCCCATGTCCTCCTCCTCACACAGCCCGCACCCACATGTCCTCCTCCTCCTTGCACCCCCATGTCCTCCTCCTCACACAGCCTGCACCCCCATGTCCTCCTCCTCACACAGCCCGCACCCCCATGTTGTCCCTCTCTGTTTCTTGGATTACAACTCTCATCCTCCTTCCCTCCCTTGCCTGGTCGCAGGTCACATGCTCCATGACGTCAATAGAAGCGTGAAGCTCCTCCCTTGTACGGAGCGTCACATGACCCTCCAGCGGCACGTGACCACTGACGTCACGGCTACTTCTTGTAAACAAAGCTGAGCTCTTCCTCAAACGCCTGAAAGAGAGAAAAAGATCCAAACGTCGTCAAGAAGCGGAACCAGGGACCACCGGACCGGTACCAGAGGAGACACCCACTCAATTACAGGGACCACCGGACAGGTACCAGAGGAGACACCCACTCAATTACAGGGACCACCGGACCGGTACCAGAGGAGACACCCACTCAATTACAGGGACCATTGGACCGGTACAACAAGGGCCACTCCTTGTATTGCAGGGGTCACCGGACCAGTACCAGAGCAGCCAGTCTCTGTATTACACGGGTCACCGGACCGGTACCGGAGGGCATACACTGTCCCCAGAGCACAGGCATCATGGAGGAGAATAAGGTGAGTGAATCCTATAGACCCCTCCCCCTGTGTCCTGTGACATCACTGCCCCCCCCAGGGTCCTGTGACATCACATGCCCTCCCCCAGGGTCCTGTGACATCACATGCCCTCCCCCAGTGTCCTGTGACATCACATGCCCTCCCCCAGTGTCCTGTGACATCACATGCCCTCCCCCAGTGTCCTGTGACATCACATGCCCTCCCCCAGTGTCCTGTGACATCCCGTGCCCTCCCCCCGGGGTCCTGTGACATCCCGTGCCCTCCCCCCGGGGTCCTGTGACATCCCGTGCCCTCCCCCGGGGTCCTGTGACATCCCGTGCCCTCCCCCAGTGTCCTGTGACATCCCGTGCCCTCCCCCAGTGTCCTGTGACATCCCGTGCCCTCCCCCCCCGGTGTCCTTTGACATCACGTGCCCTCCCCCCGGGGTCCTGTGACATCCCGTGCCCTCCCCCCGGGGTCCTGTGACATCACATGCCCTCCCCCAGTGTCCTGTGACATCACATGCCCTCCCCCCGGGGTCCTGTGACATCCCGTGCCCTCCCCCCGGGGTCCTGTGACATCCCGTGCCCTCCCCCGGGGTCCTGTGACATCCCGTGCCCTCCCCCAGTGTCCTGTGACATCCCGTGCCCTCCCCCCGGGGTCCTGTGACATCCCGTGCCCTCCCCCAGGGTCCTGTGACATCACATGCCCTCCCCCAGGGTCCTGTGACATCCCGTGCCCTCCCCCAGTGTCCTGTGACATCCCGTGCCCTCCCCCAGGGTCCTGTGACATCCCGTGCCCTCCCCCCGGGGTCCTGTGACATCCCGTGCCCTCCCCCCGGTGTCCTGTGACATCCCGTGCCCTCCCCCCGGTGTCCTGTGACATCCCGTGCCCTCCCCCGGGGTCCTGTGACATCCCGTGCCCTCCCCCCCGGGGTCCTGTGACATCCCGTGCCCTCCCCCCGGTGTCCTGTGACATCCCGTGCCCTCCCCCCGGTGTCCTGTGACATCCCGTGCCCTCCCCCAGTGTCCTGTGACATCCCGTGCCCTCCCCCCGGGGTCCTGTGACATCCCGTGCCCTCCCCCAGGGTCCTGTGACATCACATGCCCTCCCCCAGTGTCCTGTGACATCCCGTGCCCTCCCCCAGGGTCCTGTGACATCCCGTGCCCTCCCCCCGGGGTCCTGTGACATCCCGTGCCCTCCCCCCGGTGTCCTGTGACATCCCGTGCCCTCCCCCCGGTGTCCTGTGACATCCCGTGCCCTCCCCCGGGGTCCTGTGACATCCCGTGCCCTCCCCCCCGGGGTCCTGTGACATCCCGTGCCCTCCCCCCCGGGGTCCTGTGACATCCCGTGCCCTCCCCCCCGGGGTCCTGTGACATCCCGTGCCCTCCCCCCCGGGGTCCTGTGACATCCCGTGCCCTCCCCCAGTGTCCTGTGACATCCCGTGCCCTCCCCCCGGGGTCCTGTGACATCCCGTGCCCTCCCCCCGGGGTCCTGTGACATCCCGTGCCCTCCCCCAGTGTCCTGTGACATCACATGCCCTCCCCCAGTGTCCTGTGACATCCCGTGCCCTCCCCCGGGGTCCTGTGACATCCCGTGCCCTCCCCCGGGGTCCTGTGACATCCCGTGCCCTCCCCCCGGGGTCCTGTGACATCCCGTGCCCTCCCCCCGGGGTCCTGTGACATCCCGTGCCCTCCCCCGGGGTCCTGTGACATCCCGTGCCCTCCCCCGGGGTCCTGTGACATCCCGTGCCCTCCCCCGGGGTCCTGTGACATCCCGTGCCCTCCCCCCCCAGTGTCCTGTGACATCCCGTGCCCTCCCCGGGGTCCTGTGACATCCCGTGCCCTCCCCCGGGGTCCTGTGACATCCCGTGCCCTCCCCCCGGGGTCCTGTGACATCCCGTGCCCTCCCCCAGTGTCCTGTGACATCACATGCCCTCCCCCAGTGTCCTGTGACATCCCGTGCCCTCCCCCCGGTGTCCTGTGACATCCCGTGCCCTCCCCCGGGGTCCTGTGACATCCCGTGCCCTCCCCCGGGGTCCTGTGACATCCCGTGCCCTCCCCCCGGGGTCCTGTGACATCCCGTGCCCTCCCCCGGGGTCCTGTGACATCCCGTGCCCTCCCCCCCCAGTGTCCTGTGACATCCCGTGCCCTCCCCGGGGTCCTGTGACATCCCGTGCCCTCCCCCGGGGTCCTGTGACATCCCGTGCCCTCCCCCGGGGTCCTGTGACATCCCGTGCCCTCCCCCGGGGTCCTGTGACATCCCGTGCCCTCCCCCCGGGGTCCTGTGACATCCCGTGCCCTCCCCCCGGGGTCCTGTGACATCCCGTGCCCTCCCCCCGGTGTCCTGTGACATCCCGTGCCCTCCCCCCGGGGTCCTGTGACATCCCGTGCCCTCCCCCCGGGGTCCTGTGACATCCCGTGCCCTCCCCCCGGGGTCCTGTGACATCCCGTGCCCTCCCCCCGGGGTCCTGTGACATCCCGTGCCCTCCCCCCGGGGTCCTGTGACATCCCGTGCCCTCCCCCCGGGGTCCTGTGACATCCCGTGCCCTCCCCCCGGGGTCCTGTGACATCCCGTGCCCTCCCCCCGGGGTCCTGTGACATCCCGTGCCCTCCCCCGGGGTCCTGTGACATCCCGTGCCCTCCCCCCCAGTGTCCTGTGACATCCCGTGCCCTCCCCCCGGGGTCCTGTGACATCCCGTGCCCTCCCCCCGGGGTCCTGTGACATCCCGTGCCCTCCCCCCGGGGTCCTGTGACATCCCGTGCCCTCCCCCCGGGGTCCTGTGACATCCCGTGCCCTCCCCCCGGGGTCCTGTGACATCCCGTGCCCTCCCCCCCGGTGTCCTTTGACATCCCGTGCCCTCCCCCCCAGTGTCCTGTGACATCCCGTGCCCTCCCCCCGGGGTCCTGTGACATCCCGTGCCCTCCCCCCGGGGTCCTGTGACATCCCGTGCCCTCCCCCCGGGGTCCTGTGACATCCCGTGCCCTCCCCCGGGGTCCTGTGACATCCCGTGCCCTCCCCCCCAGTGTCCTGTGACATCCCGTGCCCTCCCCCCGGGGTCCTGTGACATCCCGTGCCCTCCCCCCGGGGTCCTGTGACATCCCGTGCCCTCCCCCCGGGGTCCTGTGACATCCCGTGCCCTCCCCCGGGGTCCTGTGACATCCCGTGCCCTCCCCCCCAGTGTCCTGTGACATCCCGTGCCCTCCCCCCGGGGTCCTGTGACATCCCGTGCCCTCCCCCCGGGGTCCTGTGACATCCCGTGCCCTCCCCCGGGGTCCTGTGACATCCCGTGCCCTCCCCCCGGGGTCCTGTGACATCCCGTGCCCTCCCCCCCGGTGTCCTTTGACATCACGTGCCCTCCCCCCCGGTGTCCTTTGACATCACGTGCCCTCCCCCCCGGTGTCCTTTGACATCACGTGCCCTCCCCCAGTGTCCTGTGACATCCCGTGCCCTCCCCCCCCGGTGTCCTTTGACATCACGTGCCCTCCCCCCCGGTGTCCTTTGACATCACGTGCCCTCCCCCAGTGTCCTGTGACATCCCGTGCCCTCCCCCCCCGGTGTCCTTTGACATCACGTGCCCTCCCCCCGGGGTCCTGTGACATCCCGTGCCCTCCCCCCGGGGTCCTGTGACATCACGTGCCCTCCCCCCCGGTGTCCTTTGACATCACGTGCCCTCCCCCCGGGGTCCTGTGACATCACGTGCCCTCCCCCCCGGTGTCCTTTGACATCACGTGCCCTCCCCCCCGGTGTCCTTTGACATCACGTGCCCTCCCCCCCGGTGTCCTTTGACATCACGTGCCCTCCCCCCCGGTGTCCTTTGACATCACGTGCCCTCCCCCCCGGTGTCCTTTGACATCACGTGCCCTCCCCCCCGGTGTCCTTTGACATCACGTGCCCTCCCCCAGTGTCCTGTGACATCCCGTGCCCTCCCCCCCCGGTGTCCTTTGACATCACGTGCCCTCCCCCAGTGTCCTGTGACATCACGTGCCCTCCCCCCGGGGTCCTGTGACATCACGTGCCCTCCCCCCGGGGTCCTGTGACATCCCGTGCCCTCCCCCAGTGTCCTGTGACATCCCGTGCCCTCCCCCAGTGTCCTGTGACATCACGTGCCCTCCCCCCGGGGTCCTGTGACATCCCGTGCCCTCCCCCCGGGGTCCTGTGACATCCCGTGCCCTCCCCCAGGGTCCTGTGACATCACGTGCCCTCCCCCAGTGTCCTGTGACATCACATGCCCTCCCCCAGTGTCCTGTGACATCACATGCCCTCCCCCAGTGTCCTGTGACATCACATGCCCTCCCCCAGTGTCCTGTGACATCCCGTGCCCTCCCCCCCCGGTGTCCTTTGACATCACGTGCCCTCCCCCCGGGGTCCTGTGACATCCCGTGCCCTCCCCCCGGGGTCCTGTGACATCACGTGCCCTCCCCCCCGGTGTCCTTTGACATCACGTGCCCTCCCCCCCGGTGTCCTTTGACATCACGTGCCCTCCCCCCCGGTGTCCTTTGACATCCCGTGCCCTCCCCCCGGGGTCCTGTGACATCACGTGCCCTCCCCCAGTGTCCTGTGACATCCCGTGCCCTCCCCCCCAGTGTCCTGTGACATCCCGTGCCCTCCCCCCCGGGGTCCTGTGACATCCCGTGCCCTCCCCCCGGGGTCCTGTGACATCCCGTGCCCTCCCCCCGGGGTCCTGTGACATCCCGTGCCCTCCCCCCGGGGTCCTGTGACATCCCGTGCCCTCCCCCCGGGGTCCTGTGACATCCCGTGCCCTCCCCCCGGGGTCCTGTGACATCCCGTGCCCTCCCCCCGGGGTCCTGTGACATCCCGTGCCCTCCCCCCGGTGTCCTTTGACATCACGTGCCCTCCCCCCCGGTGTCCTTTGACATCACGTGCCCTCCCCCCCGGTGTCCTGTGACATCACGTGCCCTCCCCCCCAGTGTCCTGTGACATCACATGCCCTCCCCCCCAGTGTCCTGTGACATCACATGCCCTCCCCCCCCAGTGTCCTGTGACATCACATGCCCTCCCCCCCCCCAGTGTCCTGTGACATCCCATGCCCTCCCCCGGTGTCCTGTGACATCGCTGCCTCCCCCGGGGTCCTGTGACATCACTGACCATGTCATCAGCAGTGCGCACAGCATTGTGGGATTGTGTGATGTCATCACAGTAGTCGCTGCAGCTCCGGATGTGATCGGTGATTTTTCATCTATTTTGTGTTTTTCCTCAGGTTTTGGGAGGAAAAGTGAAGAAGCCGGGGAAGAGGGGGAGGAAGCCGGCCAAGATCGACCTAAAGGCCAAGCTGGAGCGGAGCCGGCAGAGCGCGCGGGAGTGCCGGGCCCGGAAGAAGCTGCGCTACCAGTACCTGGAGGAGCTGGTGTCCAGCCGCGAGCGAGCCATCTGTGCACTGCGGGAGGAGCTGGAGATGGTAACAGCAGCTGCGTCACAGTGTACCAGCGCCTTGGAGTGTCAGACAGCAGCTGCGTCACAGTGTAACAGCGCCTGGAGTGTCAGACAGCAGCTGCGTCACAGTGTAACAGCGCCTGGAGTGTCAGACAGCATCCTGCGTTACAGTGTACCAGGGCCTAGAGTGTCATACAGTAGCTACGTTACAGTGTACCAGCGCCTGGAGTGTCAGACAGTAGCTGCGTTACAGTGTACCAGGGTCTAGAGTGTCATATAGTAGCTGCGTCACAGTGTAACAGCACCTGGAGTGTCAGACAGCAGCTGCGTCACAGTGTACCAGCGCCTGGAGTGTCAGACAGCAGCTGCGTTACAGTGTACCAGGGCCTAGAGTGTCATATAGTAGCTGCGTCACAGTGTAACAGCACCTGGAGTGTCAGACAGCAGCTGCGTCACAGTGTACCAGCGCCTGGAGTGTCAGACAGCAGCTGCGTTACAGTGTACCAGGGCCTAGAGTGTCATACAGCAGCTGCGTTACAGTGTAACAGCACCTGGAGTGTCATACAGCAGCTGCGTTACAGTTTAACAGCGCCTGGAGTGTCAGACAGTAGCTGCGTTACAGTGTAACAGTGCCTAGAGTGTCAGACCGCACCTGCGTTACAGTGTACCAGGGCCTCGAGTGTCATACAGTAGCTGCGTTACAGTGTACCAGGGCCTGGAGTGTCAGACAGCAGCTGCGTTACAGTGTACCAGGGCCTAGAGTGTCATACAGCAGCTGCGTTACAGTGTAACAGTGCCTAGAGTGTCAGACAGCACCTGCGTTACAGTGTACCAGGGCCTCGAGTGTCATACAGCAGCTGCGTTACAGTGTAACAGCACCTGGAGTGTCATACAGCAGCTGCGTTACAGTGTAACAGCGCCTGGAGTGTCAGACAGCAGCTGCGTTACAGTGTACCAGAGCCTAGAATGTCATATAGTAGCTGCGTTACGGTGTACCAGGGCCTAGAGTGTCATACAGTAGCTGCGTTTCAGTGTACTAGGGCCTAGAGTGTCATACAGTAGCTGCGTTACAGTGTACCAGGGCCTAGAGAGTCATACAGTAGCTGCGTTACAGTGTACCAGGGCCTAGAATGTCATATAGTAGCTGCGTTACAGTGTACCAGGGCCTAGAGTGTCAGACAGCAGCTGCGTTTCAGTGTACCAGGGCCCTAGAAAGTCATACAGCAGCTGCGTTACAGTGTACCAGGGCCTAGAGTGTCATACAGTAGCTGCGTTACAATGTACCAGGGCCTAGAGAGTCATACAGTAGCTGCGTTACAGTGTACCAGGGCCTAGAGAGTCATACAGTAGCTGCGTTACAGTGTACCAGGGCCTAGAGTGTCATACAGTAGCTGCGTTACAGTGTACCAGGGCATAGAGTGTCATACAGTAGCTGCGTTACAGTGTACCAGGGCCTAGAGAGTCATACAGTAGCTGCGTTACAATGTACCAGGGCCTAGAGAGTCATACAGTAGCTGCGTTACAGTGTACCAGGGCCTAGAGAGTCATACAGTAGCTGCGTTACAGTGTACCAGGGCCTAGAGTGTCATACAGTAGCTGCGTTACAGTGTAACAGCACCTGGAGTGTCATACAGCAGCTGCGTTACAGTGTAACAGCGCCTGGAGTGTCATACAGTAGCTGCGTTACAGTGTAACAGTGCCTAGAGTGTCAGACCGCACCTGCGTTACAGTGTACCAGGGCCTCGAGTGTCATACAGTAGCTGCGTTACAGTGTACCAGGGCCTGGAGTGTCAGACAGCAGCTGCGTTACAGTGTAACAGTGCCTAGAGCAGTGATGGCTAACCTATGGCACTGGTGTCAGAGGTGGCACTCAGAGCCCTTTCTGTGGGCACTCAGGCCATCACCAGAGATGACTCCAGGCATCTTCCTGCAGTCCCTGACAGCCCAGGACTTGCTGTGCACAGAGCTATTATAAAGTGACAGTGCTACCTGGGACTATTTTCTGCTTTATTGGTGTCCTCAGGTGCTGGTATCAATGAAAGCTGTGACAGAGCAGGGAGTATAAATCACAAATTACATTTCTGTGTTGGCACTTTGCGATAAATAAGCGGGTCTTTGTTGTAGTTTGGTCACTCGGTCTCTAAAAGGTTTGCCATCACTGGCCTAGAGTGTCAGACAGCACCTGCGTTACAGTGTACCAGGGCCTGGAGTGTCATACAGTAGCTGCGTTACAGTGTACCAGGGCCTGGAGTGTCAGACAGCAGCTGCGTTACAGTGTAACAGCACCTGGAGTGTCATACAGCAGCTGCGTTACAGTGTAACAGCGCCTGGAGTGTCATACAGTAGCTGCGTTACAGTGTAACAGTGCCTAGAGTGTCAGACCGCACCTGCGTTACAGTGTACAAGAGCCTAGAATGTCATATAGTAGCTGCGTTACAGTGTACCAGGGCCTAGAGTGTCATACAGTAGCTGCGTTTCAGTGTACTAGGGCCTAGAGTGTCATACAGTAGCTGCGTTACAGTGTACCAGGGCCTAGAGAGTCATACAGTAGCTGCGTTACAGTGTACCAGGGCCTAGAATGTCATATAGTAGCTGCGTTACAGTGTACCAGGGCCTAGAGTGTCATACAGTAGCTGCGTTACAGTGTACCAGGGCCTAGAGTGTCATACAGCATCCTGCGTTACAGTGTACTAGGGCCTAGAGTGTCATACAGTAGCTGCGTTACAGTGTACCAGGGCCTAGAGTGTCATACAGTAGCTGCGTTACAGTGTACCAGGGCCTAGAGTGTCATACAGTAGCTGCGTTTCAGTGTACTAGGGCCTAGAGTGTCATACAGTAGCTGCGTTACAGTGTACCAGGGCCTAGAGAGTCATACAGTAGCTGCGTTACAGTGTACTAGGGCCTAGAGTGTCATACAGTAGCTGCGTTACAGTGTACCAGGGCCCTAGAGAGTCATACAGCAGCTGCGTTACAGTGTACCAGGGCCTAGAATGTCATATAGTAGCTGCGTTACAGTGTACCAGGGCCTAGAGTGTCATACAGTAGCTGCGTTTCAGTGTACTAGGGCCTAGAGTGTCATACAGTAGCTGCGTTACAGTGTACCAGGGCCTAGAGAGTCATACAGTAGCTGCGTTACAGTGTACTAGGGCCTAGAGTGTCATACAGTAGCTGCGTTACAGTGTACCAGGGCCCTAGAGAGTCATACAGCAGCTGCGTTACAGTGTACCAGGGCCTAGAATGTCATATAGTAGCTGCGTTACAGTGTACCAGGGCCTAGAGTGTCATACAGTAGCTGCGTTACAGTGTACCAGGGCCTAGAGTGTCATACAGCAGCTGTGTTACAATGTACCAGGGCCTAGAGTGTCATACAGTAGTTGCGTTACAATGTACCAGGGCCTAGAGAGTCATACAGTAGCTGCGTTACAGTGTACCAGGGCCTAGAGAGTCATACAGTAGCTGCGTTACAGTGTACCAGGGCCTAGAGTGTTATACAGTAGCTGCGTTACAATGTACCAGGGCCTAGAGAGTCATAAAGTAGCTGCGTTACAGTGTAACAGCGCCTGGAGTGTCATACAGTAGCTGCGTTACAATGTACCAGGGCCTAGAGAGTCATACAGTAGCTGCGTTACAGTGTACCAGGGCCTAGAGTGTCATACAGTAGCTGCGTTACAATGTACCAGGGCCTAGAGAGTCATACAGTAGCTGCGTTACAGTGTACCAGGGCCTAGAGAGTCATACAGTAGCTGCGTTACAGTGTACCAGGGCCTAGAGTGTCATACAGTAGCTGCGTTACAATGTACCAGGGCCTAGAGAGTCATACAGTAGCTGCGTTACAGTGTAACAGCGCCTGGAGTGTCATACAGTAGCTGCGTTACAATGTACCAGGGCCTAGAGAGTCATACAGTAGCTGCGTTACAGTGTACCAGGGCCTAGAGTGTCATACAGTAGCTGCGTTACAGTGTACCAGGGCCTAGAGAGTCATACAGTAGCTGCGTTACAGTGTACCAGGGCCTAGAGAGTCATACAGTAGCTGCGTTACAGTGTACCAGGGCCTAGAGTGTCATACAGTAGCTGCGTTACAGTGTACCAGGGCCTAGAATGTCATATAGTAGCTGCGTTACAGTGTACCAGGGCCTAGAATGTCATATAGTAGCTGCGTTACAGTGTACCAGGGCCTAGAGTGTCATACAGTAGCTGCGTTTCAGTGTACCAGGGCCTAGAGTGTCATACAGCAGCTGCGTTACAGTGTACCAGGGCCTGGAACGTCATACAGTAGCTGCGTTACAGTGTACCAGGGCCTAGAGTGTCATACAGTAGCTGCGTTACAGTGTACCAGAGCCTAGAGTGTCATACAGTAGCTGCGTTACAGTGTACCAGGGCCTAGAGTGTCATACAGCAGCTGTGTTACAATGTACCAGGGCCTAGAATGTCATACAGTAGCTGCGTTACAATGTACCAGGGCCTAGAGTGTCATACAGCAGCTGTGTTACAGTGTACCAGGGCCTAGAATGTCATACAGCAGCTGCGTTACAGTGTTACAGCGCCTACAGTATCATACAGTATGCGTTACAATGTACCAGGGCCTAGACTATCATACAGTTTGCGTTACAGTGTACCAGGGCCTAGACTATCATACAGTATGCGTTACAGTGTACCAGGGCCTAGACTATCATACAGTATGCGTTACAGTGTACCAGGGCCTAGACTATCATACAGTATGTGTTACAGTGTACCAGGGCCTAGAGTGTCATATAGTAGCTGCGTTACAGTGTACCAGGGCCTAGACTATCATACAGTATGCGTTACAGTGTGCCTTTACGTTGGGCTTGTATAAGATTTCAGTCTCTGATCTCGGGGTCCCCCTTTATGTCTCCCCCAGTATAAGCAGTGGTGTAAAGCGATGGATCAAGGGAAAATTCCATCCGAGATCCGAGCTCTTCTCACCGGGGAGGATCTGCACAAATCCGCTTCCAACTCCAGCAAAGCGCAGAGACCCGGGAAGAACGACCCTGCGGAGAAATGATGGGGTGAGTAGTCTCTTCTCTGCTGCGTCCTCACCATGGCCCCAGTCACACGGCTGGTTATACGTCCCCCAGTGACCTGAAGTACCGTGCGATGGGCGCTATATCCTATGGAGAGGGGAGGGGTGAGCGGCGCTATATCCTATGGAGAGGGGAGGGGTGAGCGGCGCTATATCCTATGGAGAGGGGAGGGGTGAGCGGTGCTATATCCTATGGAGAGGGGAGGGGTGAGCGGCGCTATATCCTATGGAGAGGGGAGGGGTGAGCGGCGCTATATCCTATGGAGAGGGGAGGGGTGAGCGGTGCTATATCCTATGGAGAGGGGAGGGGTGAGCGGCGCTATATCCTATGGAGAGGGGAGAGGTGAGCGGTGCTATATCCTATGGAGAGGGGAGGGGTGAGCGGCGCTATATCCTATGGAGAGGGGAGGGGTGAGCGGTGCTATATCCTATGGAGGGGTGAGCGGCGCTATATCCTATGGAGGGGTGAGCGGCGCTATATCCTATGGAGAGGGGAGAGGTGAGCGGTGCTATATCCTATGGAGAGTGGAGGGGTGAGCGGCGCTATATCCTATGGAGAGGGGAGGGGTGAGCGGTGCTATATCCTATGGAGGGGTGAGCGGCGCTATATCCTATGGAGGGGTGAGCGGCGCTATATCCTATGGAGAGGGGAGGGGTGAGCGGTGCTATATCCTATGGAGGGGTGAGCGGTGCTATATCCTATGGAGGGGTGAGCGGCGCTATATCCTATGGAGGGGTGAGCGGCGCTATATCCTATGGAGAGGGGAGGGGTGAGCGGCGCTATATCCTATGGAGAGGGGAGGGGTGAGTGGCGCTATATCCTATGGAGAGGGGAGGGGTGAGCGGCGCTATATCCTATGGAGAGGGGAGGGGTGAGCGGTGCTATATCCTATGGAGAGGGGAGGGGTGAGCGGCGCTATATCCTATGGAGAGGGGAGGGGTGAGCGGTGCTATATCCTATGGAGAGGGGAGGGGTGAGCGGTGCTATATCCTATGGAGAGGGGAGCGGCGCTATATCCTATGGAGAGGGGAGGGGTGAGCGGCGCTATATCCTATGGAGAGGGGAGGGGTGAGCGGCGCTATATCTTATGGAGAGGGGAGGGGTGAGCGGCGCTATATCCTATGGAGAGGGGAGGGGTGAGCGGCGCTATATCCTATGGAGAGGGGAGGGGTGAGCGGCGCTATATCCTATGGAGAGGGGAGGGGTGAGCGGCGCTATATCTTATGGAGAGGGGAGAGGTGAGCGGCGCTATATCCCATGGAGAGGGGAGGGGTGAGCGGCGCTATATCCTATGGAGAGGGGAGGGGTGAGCGGCGCTATATCCTATGGAGAGGGGAGGGGTGAGCGGTGCTATATCCCATGGAGAGGGGAGGGGTGAGCGGTGCTATATCCTATGGAGAGGGGAGGGGTGAGCGGCGCTATATCCTATGGAGAGGGGAGGGGTGAGCGGTGCTATATCCTATGGAGAGGGGAGGGGTGAGCTGCGCTATATCCTATGGAGAGGGGAGGGGGGAGCGGCGCTATATCCTATGGAGAGGGGAGGGGGGAGTGGCGCTATATCCTATGGAGAGGGGAGGGGTGAGCGGCGCTATATCCTATGGAGAGGGGAGAGGTGAGCGGTGCTATATCCTATGGAGAGGGGAGGGGTGAGCGGCGCTATATCCTATGGAGAGGGGAGGGGTGAGCGGCGCTATATCTTATGGAGAGGGGAGAGGTGAGCGGTGCTATATCCTATGGAGAGGGGAGAGGTGAGCGGTGCTATATCCTATGGAGAGGGGAGGGGTGAGCGGCGCTATATCCTATGGAGAGGGGAGGGGGGAGCGGCGCTATATCCTATGGAGAGGGGAGAGATGAGTGGCCCTATATCCTATGGAGAGGGGAGGGGTGAGCTGCGCTATATCCTATGGAGAGGGGAGGGGTGAGCGGCGCTATATCCTATGGAGAGGGGAGAGGTGAGCGGCGCTATATCCTATGGAGAGGGGAGGGGTGAGCGGCGCTATATCCTATGGAGAGGGGAGAGATGAGTGGCCCTATATCCTATGGAGAGGGGAGGGGTGAGCTGCGCTATATCCTATGGAGAGGGGAGGGGTGAGCGGCGCTATATCCTATTGAGAGGGGAGGGGTGAGCGGCGCTATATCCTATGGAGAGGGGAGGGGTGAGCGGCGCTATATCCTATGGAGGGGGAGGGGTGAGCGGCGCTATATCCTATGGAGAGGGGAGGGGTGAGCGGCGCTATATCCTATGGAGAGGGGAGGGGGGAGCGGCGCTATATCCTATGGAGAGGGGAGGGGTGAGCGGCGCTATATCCTATGGAGAGGGGAGGGGTGAGCGGCGCTATATCCTATGGAGAGGGGAGAGGTGAGCGGCGCTATATCCTATGGAGAGGGGAGGGGTGAGCGGCGCTATATCCTATGGAGAGGGGAGGGGTGAGCGGCGCTATATCCTATGGAGAGGGGAGGGGTGAGCGGCGCTATATCCTATGGAGAGGGGAGGGGTGAGCGGCGCTATATCCTGTGGAGGGGGGGAGAGGTGAGCGGCGCTATATCCTATGGAGAGGGGAGGGGTGAGCGGCGCTATATCCTATGGAGAGGGGAGGGGTGAGCGGTGCTATATCCTATGGAGGGGTGAGCTGCGCTATATCCTATGGAGAGGGGAGGGGTGAGCGGCGCTATATCCTATGGAGAGGGGAGGGGTGAGCGGCGCTATATCCTATGGAGGGGGAGGGGTGAGCGGCGCTATATCCTTTGGAGAGGGGAGGGGTGAGCGGCGCTATATCCTATGGAGAGGGGAGGGGTGAGCGGCGCTATATCCTATGGAGAGGGCAGGGGTGAGCGGCGCTATATCCTATGGAGAGGGGAGGGGTGAGCGGCGCTATATCCTATGGAGAGGGGAGGGGTGAGCGGCGCTATATCCTATGGAGAGGGGAGGGGTGAGCGGCGCTATATCCTATGGAGAGGGCAGGGGTGAGCGGCGCTATATCCTATGGAGAGGGGAGGGGTGAGCGGCGCTATATCCTATGGAGAGGGGAGGGGACACCTCCAGTGCGCCCATGTGTTTCGGCAGGGCGAGCAGGCGTTCTGATACCTTCATGTGAATGTAGTGTTACACTGTGTGCAGCAATTTCACCCCACAGATGCCTTGAGCAGCAGTGCCCGTGGCATATAAGAGGGTTACAATTAGTGGGGGGAGCGATATGGGACCCCATCATGCACATGGTAGGTGGACACTTGGGGTGTGTGCTCACACTACTGTGCTCTGAGTTCTGTGCACATAACTGATCCACAGCCACTTGACCTCTGCTCAGACACTGCGAAGAGGAGGGACTGTAGAGCAGATGGTTGCACAGAGAACAGCAGTGTGAGGACACACCATAGTAGAATCCTGACAGTACAGCACAGTCCTGCTGCTACTAATAACATATACTGTACATAGGTCTGATTACACATCTCTCCAGGGACAATACATAACACTGGCTGCAGAGAGCACAGAGCACAGAAGTGTGAGGTCTGACTGCACATCTCTCCAGGGACAATACATAACACTGGCTGCAGAGAGCACAGAGCACAGCAGTGTGAGGTCTGATTACACATCTCTCCAGGGACAGTACATAACACTGGCTGCAGAGAGTACAGAGCACAGCAGTGTGAGGTCTGATTACACATCTCTCCAGGGACAATACATAACACTGGCTGCAGAGAGCACAGAGCACAGCAGTGTGAGGTCTGATTACACATCTCTCCAGGGACAGTACATAACACTGGCTGCAGAGAGCACAGAGCACAGCAGTGTGAGGTCTGATTACACATCTCTCCAGGGACAATACATAACACTGGCTGCAGAGAGCACAGAGCACAGCAGTGTGAGGTCTGATTACACATCTATCCAGGGACAATACATAACACTGGCTGCACAGAGCACAGCAGTGTGAGGTCTGATTACACATCTCTCCAGGGACAATACATAACACTGGCTGCAGAGAGCACAGAGCACAGCAGTGTGAGGTCTGCTTACACATCTCTCCATGGACAGTACATAACACTGGCTGCAGAGAGCACAGAGTACAGCAGTGTGAGGTCTGATTACACATCTCTCCAGGGACAATACATAACACTGGCTGCAGGGAGCACAGAGCACAGCAGTGTGAGGTCTGATTACACATCTCTCCAGGGACAATACATAACACTGGCTGCAGAGAGCACAGAGCACAGCAGTGTGAGGTCTGATTACACATCTCTCCAGGGACAATACATAACACTGGCTGCAGAGAGTACAGAGCACAGCAGTGTGAGGTCTGATTACACATCTCTCCAGGGACAATACATAACACTGGCTGCAGAGAGCACAGAGCACAGCAGTGTGAGGTCTGATTACACATCTCTCCAGGGACAATACATAACACTGGCTGCAGAGAGCACAGAGCACAGCAGTGTGAGGTCTGATTACACATCTCTCCAGAGACAATACATAACACTGGCTGCAGAGAGCACAGAGCACAGCAGTGTGAGGTCTGATTACACATCTCTCCAGGGACTATACATAACACTGGCTGCAAAGAGCACAGAGCACAGCAGTGTGAGGTCTGATTACACATCTCTCCAGGGACAATACATAACACTGGCTGCAGATAGCACAGAGCACAGCAGTGTGAGGTCTGATTACACATCTATTCAGGGACAATACATAACACTGGCTGCAGAGAGCACAGAGCACAGCAGTGTGAGGTGTGATTACACATCTCTCCAGGGACAATACATAACACTGACTACAGAGAGCACAGCAGTGTGAGGTCTGATTACACATCTCTCCAGGGACAGTACATAACACTGGCTGCAGAGAGCACAGAGCACAGCAGTGTGAGGTCTGATTACACATCTCTCCAGGGACAGTACATAACACTGGCTGCAGAGAGCACAGAGCACAGCAGTGTGAGGTCTGATTACACATCTCTCCAGGGACTATACATAACACTGGCTGCAAAGAGCACAGAGCACAGCAGTGTGAGGTCTGATTACACATCTCTCCAGAGACAATACATAACACTGGCTGCAGAGAGCACAGAGCACAGCAGTGTGAGGTCTGATTACACATCTCTCCAGAGACAATACATAACACTGGCTGCAGAGAGCACAGAGCACAGCAGTGTGAGGTCTGATTACACATCTCTCCAGGGACAGTACATAACACTGACTACAGAGAGCACAGAGCACAGCAGTGTGAGGACACACCTCCTTTTGGAAACCGGTGGCTGAAGATGTTGTTCTCTTTCTTTAGGAGTGCTGTTTTCTTGGTGGATATTTCTATGAAGAGACGGCTACGTGGTGTATGGGGGCTCCCGCCCCGGACCTGAGCCCCCCGATGTTATCATGACATGGGAATGGAAGTCACATGGGCCCCATGATCCTCTTGTGTGTGTGACTAGTAGCCGAGGAGAGATAGAAGATGTTACGTGTTGTTCTGCTTCTCGTTCCGTTGTGTGGCTGCACTACACGCTCCAGTATGCAGCGCAGCCTCGTGTACATCCCGCCTGTAGCTTTCCAGCTCTGCTACATCACAGCCATAGCTATAAAGTGCCCTTAAAGGGATACAACTCATCTCAGCAGACTGTGCGACATCTCACGTCCTGCCTTAAAGGGTCACTCCCGCCCTGCTCCGCTCGTCCGTAGTCATGTGATCACCGCCCGCCCCCCCCCCAGTTGTCTGATGGCGGCTCAGGTAACGCTGAATATTACACAGAACTGAATGTGACCCTTTAATTAAAGGGATGTTACAGGTAAAAGGGATTTCTTTAGAGAGCAAAGATTTACTTGTGCAATAAAATAGTGAAAACTCCCGAGACGTCTCCTCTATTCATTTCATAATTTCTGGTGATCCGGGGGAACACGGGGAGGTCCCAGGGGACGGAATAATGAATCATCACCTGGTGTCATCCGTGGGACATAAATATACAGAACAAAGGAGCAAACCTGCAGCTCTGCTCATCCTGACTCACACTGCTGTGCTCTGTGTGATGTATGATTACACATCTCTACAGGGACAATACATAACACTGGCTGCAGAGAGCACAGAGCACAGCAGTGTGAGGTCTGATTACACATCTCTCCAGGGACAATACATAACACTGGCTGCAGAGAGCACAGAGCACAGCAGTGTGAGGTCTGATTACATATCTCTACAGGGACAATACATAACACTGGCTGCAGAGAGCACAGAGCACAGCAGTGTGAGGTCTGATTACACATCTCTCCAGGGACAATACATAACACTGGCTGTAGAGAGCACAGAGCACAGCAGTGTGAGGTCTGATTACACATCTCTCCAGGGACAGTACATAACACTGGCTGCAGAGAGCACAGAGCACAGCAGTGTGAGGTCTGATTACACATCTCTCCAGGGACAATACATAACACTGGCTGTAGAGAGCACAGCAGTGTGAGGTCTGATTACACATCTCTCCAGGGACAATACATAACACTGGCTGTAGAGAGCACAGCAGTGTGAGGTCTGATTACACATCTCTCCAGGGACAATACATAACACTGGCTGCAGAGAGCACAGAGCACAGCAGTGTGAGGTCTGATTACACATCTCTCCAGGTACAATACATAACACTGGCTGCAGAGAGCACAGAGCACAGCAGTGTGAGGTCTGATTACACATCTCTCCAGGTACAATACATAACACTGGCTGCAGAGAGCACAGAGCACAGCAGTGTGAGGTCTGATTACACATCTCTCCTGGGACAATACATAACACTGGCTGCAGAGAGCACAGAGCACAGCAGTGTGAGGTCTGATTACACATCTCTCCAGGGACAATACATAACACTGGCTGCAGAGAGCACAGCAGTGTGAGGTCTGATTACACATCTCTCCAGGGACAGTACATAACACTGGCTGCAGAGAGCACAGAGCACAGCAGTGTGAGGTCTGATTACACACCTCTCCAGGGACAATACATAACACTGGCTGCAGAGAGCACAGCAGTGTGAGGTCTGATTACACATCTCTCCAGGGACAATACATAACACTGGCTGCAGAGAGCACAGAGCACAGCAGTGTGAGGTCTGATTACACATGTCTCCAGGGACAATACATAACACTGGCTGCAGAGAGCACAGAGCACAGCAGTGTGAGGTCTGATTACACATCTCTCCAGGGACAGTACATAACACTGGCCACAGAGAGCACAGAGCACAGCAGTGTGAGGTCTGATTACACATCTCTCCAGGGACAATACATAACACTGGCTGCAGAGAGCACAGAGCACAGCAGTGTGAGGTCTGATTACACACCTCTCCAGGGACAATACATAACACTGGCTGCAGAGAGCACAGCAGTGTGAGGTCTGATTACACATCTCTCCAGGGACAAAACATAACACTGGCTGCAGAGAGCACAGAGCACAGCAGTGTGAGGTCTGATTACACATCTCTCCAGGGACAATACATAACACTGGCTGCAGAGAGCACAGAGCACAGCAGTGTGAGGTCTGATTACACATCTCTCCAGGGACTATACATAACACTGGCTGCAGAGAGCACAGCAGTGTGAGGTATGACTACACGTCTCTCCAGGGACAATACATAACACTGACTGCAGAGAGCACAGAGCACAGCAGTGTGAGGTCTGATTACACATCTCTCCAGGGACAATACATAACACTGGCTGCAGAGAGCACAGAGCACAGCAGTGTGAGGTCTGATTACACATCTCTCCAGGGACATTACATAACACTGGCTGCAGAGAGCACAGAGCACAGCAGTGTGAGGTCTGATTACACATCTCTCCAGGGACAATACATAACACTGGCTGCAGAGAGCACAGAGCACAGCAGTGTGAGGTCTGATTACACATCTCTCCAGGGACAATACATAACACTGGCTGCAGAGAGCACAGAGCACAGCAGTGTGAGGTCTGATTACACATCTCTCCAGGGACAATACATAACACTGGCTGCACAGAGCACAGCAGTGTGAGGGATGATTACACATCTCTCCAGGGACAATACATAACACTGGCTGCACAGAGCACAGCAGTGTGAGGGATGATTACACATCTCTCCAGGGACAATACATAACACTGGCTGCAGAGAGGACAGAGCACAGCAGTGTGAGGTCTGATTACACATCTCTCCAGGCACAATACATAACACTGGCTGCAGAGAGCACAGAGCACAGCAGTGTGAGGTCTGATTACACATCTCTCCAGGGACAATACATAACACTGGCTGCAGAGAGCACAGGGCACAGCAGTGTGAGGTCTGATTACATATCTCTCCAGGCCACTTGCCTTCGCTATACTACTAATGCAAATTGTTTTCCATTCACAGTCAGGGGAAAGCTGGGTTACCATAACACGGCAGAATTACAATGGCGCCCGTCACTCTTATATCACGTCATACAGTTGTTTCTCTCCATCTGAATGTTCCTCAGGTCTTCTCATCAGTGGTCATGTGATCTCGTGTATCGGGTACCTACCTCTTTGGGTGATGCCATTGCCTGGGCTGCACCCACAGGGGGAGCAGCTTCTGTATAACAGTGTGTAGTGATAGAGAGATAAGGACACAGAGATACAATAGTGTCTGGATACCTATGTGATGCTGTGCTGCAGCATCATGGGATGGATAACATACAGCACGGAGATACAGACGTTATATATAGAGTATATATATATACACACAAAGCGAGCACAGAGCGTAAGGACAGCCCCAGGAGTGTGACAGTGAGTCCCGCGTGCACCCACCTCTCCCCCAGCGGGAGCTCCCTGCACCCACAACACTGACTAATTGCCAATTACAGAAAGAGAAATGACTATCAATAAACCGACTCTGAATTTAATTAAATCAGACGGAAAGGAAACACCAACCCCCGGAGACACGGGATCTGCAGGAAGAGACACGGATTACCAGAGAGAGAGGCAGCAAGTGCAAGAATACAGCCTATCCATCACTAGAGAGCAGCAGTGTCATCACTGAGAATACAGCCTATCCATCACTAGAGAGCAGCGGTGCCATCACTGAGAATACAGCCTATCCATCACTAGAGAGCAGCGGTGTCATCACTGAGAATACAGCCTATCCATCACTAGAGAGCAGCGATGTCATCACTGAGAATACAGCCTATCCCTCACTAGAGAGCAGCGGCGCCATCACTGAGAATACAGCCTATCCATCACTAGAGAGCAGCGGCGTCATCACTGAGAATACAGCCTATCCATCACTAGAGAGCAGCGGCGCCATCACTGAGAATACAGCCTATCCATCACTAGAGAGCAGCGGTGCCATCACTGAGAATACAGCCTATCCATCACTAGAGAGCAGCGGCCCCATCACTGAGAATACAGCCTATCCATCACTAGAGAGCAGCGGTGACATCACTGAGAATACAGCCTATCCATCACTAGAGAGCAGCGGTGCCATCACTGAGAATACAGCCTATCCATCACTAGAGAGCAGCGGTGCCATCACTGAGAATACAGCCTATCCATCACTAGAGAGCAGCGGTGTCATCACTGAGAATACAGCCTATCCATCACTAGAGAGCAGCGGCGCCATCACTGAGAATACAGCCTATCCATCACTAGAGAGCAGCGGTGCCATCGCTGAGAATACAGCCTATCTATCACTAGAGAGCAGCGGCGCCATCACTGAGAATACAGCCTATCCCTCACTAGAGAGCAGCGGTGCCATCACTGAGAATACAGCCTATCCATCACTAGAGAGCAGCGGTGTCATCACTGAGAATACAGCCTATCCATCACTAGAGAGCAGCGGTGCCATCACTGAGAATACAGCCTATCCATCACTAGAGAGCAGCGGTGATATCACTGAGAATACAGCCTATCCATCACTAGAGAGCAGCGGCGGCATCACTGAGAATACAGCCTATCCATCACTAGAGAGCAGCGGCACCATCACTGAGAATACAGCCTATCCATCACTAGAGAGCAGCGGCACCATCACTGAGAATACAGCCTATCCATCACTAGAGAGCAGCGGCGCCATCAGTGAGAATACAGCCTATCCATCACTAGAGAGCAGCGGTGCCATCACTGAGAATACAGCCTATCCATCACTAGAGAGCAGCGGTGCCATCACTGAGAATACAGCTTATCCATCACTAGAGAGCAGCGGTGCCATCACTGAGAATACAGCCTATCCATCACTAGAGAGCAGCGGTGCCATCACTGAGTATACAGCCTATTCATCACTAGAGAGCATCGGCGCCATCACTGAGAATACAGCCTATCCATCACTAGAGAGCAGCGGTGTCATCACTGAGAATACAGCCTATCCATCACTAGAGAGCAGCGGCGCCATCACTGAGAGTACAGCCTATCCATCACTAGAGAGCAGCGGTGCCATCACTGAGAATACAGCCTATCCACCACTAGAGAGCAGCGGTGCCATCACTGAGAATACAGCCTATCCATCACTAGAGAGCAGCGGTGTCATCACTAAGAATACAGCCTATCCATCACTAGAGAGCAGCGGCGACATCACTGAGAATACAGCCTATCCATCACTAGAGAGCAGCGGCGGCATCACTGAGAATACAGCCTATCACTAGAGAGCAGCGGCGACATCACTGAGAATACAGCCTATCCATCACTAGAGAGCAGCGGCGGCATCACTGAGAATACAGCCTATCCATCACTAGAGAGCAGCGGCGGCATCACTGAGAATACAGCCTATCCATCACTAGAGAGCAGCGGCGCCATCACTGAGAATACAGCCTATCCCTCACTAGAGAGCAGCGGCGCCATCACTGAGAATACAGCCTATCCATCCCTAGAGAGCAGCGGTGTCATCACTGAGAATACAGCCTATCCATCACTAGAGAGCAGCGGTGCCATCACTGAGAATACAGCCTATCCATCACTAGAGAGCAGCAGTGCCATCACTGAGAATACAGCCTATCCATCACTAGAGAGCAGCGGCGCCATCACTGAGACTACAGCCTATCCATCACTAGAGAGCAGCGGTGACATCACTGAGACTACAGCCTATCCATCACTAGAGAGCAACGGTGCCATCACTGAGAATACAGCCTATCCATCACTAGAGAGCATCGGTGCCATCACTGAGAATACAGCCTATCCATCACTAGAGAGCAGCGGTGTCATCACTGAGAATACAGCCTATCCATCACTAGAGAGCAGCGGTGCCATCACTGAGAATACAGCCTATCCATCACTAGAGAGCAGCGGAGCCATCACTGAGAATACAGCCTATCCATTACTAGAGAGCAGCGGCGCCATCACTGAGAATACAGCCTATCCATTACTAGAGAGCAGCGGTGCCATCACTGAGAATACAGCCTATCCATCACTAGAGAGCAGCGGTGCCATCACTGAGAATACAGCCTATCCATCACTAGAGAGCAGCGGTGCCATCACTGAGAATACAGCCTATCCATCACTAGAGAGCAGCGGTGCCATCACTGGGAATACAGCCTATCCATCACTAGAGAGCAGCGGTGCCATCACTGAGAATACAGCCTATCCATCACTAGAGAGCAGTGGTGCCATCACTGAGAATACAGCCTATCCATCACTAGAGAGCAGCTGTGCCATCACTGAGAATACAGCCTATCCATCACTGAGAATACAGCCTATCCATCACTAGAGAGCAGCGGTGCCATCACTGAGAATACAGCCTATCCATCACTAGAGAGCAGCGGTGCCATCACTGAGAGTACAGCCTATCCATCACTAGAGAGCAGCGGTGCCATCACTGAGAATACAGCCTATCCATCACTAGAGAGCAGCGGTGCCATCACTGAGAATACAGCCTATCCATCACTAGAGAGCAGCGGTGTCATCACTGAGAATACAGCCTATCCATCACTAGAGAGCAGCGGTGCCATCACTGAGAATACAGCCTATCCCTCACTAGAGAGCAGCGGTGTCATCACTGAGAATACAGCCTATCCATCACTAGAGAGCAGCGGTGCCATCACTGAGAATACAGCCTATCCATCACTAGAGAGCAGCGGTGCCATCACTGAGAATACAGCCTATCCATCACTAGAGAGCAGCGGTGCCATCACTGAGAATACAGCCTATCCATCACTAGAGAGCAGCGGCCCCATCACTGAGAATACAGCCTATCCATCACTAGAGAGCAGCGGTGCCATCACTGAGAATACAGCCTATCCATCACTAGAGAGCAGCGGAGCCATCACTGAGAATACAGCCTATCCATCACTAGAGAGCAGCAGTGCCATCACTGAGAATACAGCCTATCCCTCACTAGAGAGCAGCGGTGTCATCACTGAGAATACAGCCCATCCATCACTAGAGAGCAGCGGTGCCATCACTGAGAATACAGCCCATCCATCACTAGAGAGCAGCGGCGCCATCACTGAGAATACAGCCTATCCATCACTAGAGAGCAGCGGTGCCATCACTGAGAATACAGCCTATCCATCACTAGAGAGCAGCGGTGCCATCACTGAGAATACAGCCTATTCATCAATAGAGAGCAGCGGCGCCATCACTGAGAATACAGCCTATCCATCACTAGAGAGCAGCGGTGCCATCACTGAGAATACAGCCTATCCATCACTAGAGAGCAGCGGTGCCATCACTGAGAATACAGCCTATCCATCACTAGAGAGCAGCGGTGCCATCACTGAGAATACAGCCTATCCATCACTAGAGAGCAGCGGTGCCATCACTGAGAATACAGCCTATTCATCAATAGAGAGCAGCGGCGCCATCACTGAGAATACAGCCTATCCATTTAGCTGTAGTCTGCAGTTATATAGGGGCACATTTACTAAGGGTCCGCACAGTGCATTTCCTTCGGGTTTCCCGACTATTTACGATTTGTGCCGCATTTAATGGGTTTTTGGCACTCGCAATCAGATTTTGGAGCAATCGTGAAGACTTTCATGCGGCACAAATCGAGGGGTGTGGCGGACAACTCGACTGATACGAACTGAGTGCAGGATTTAAAATTCAAATTTTGTCGCAAGACATGCACTTACATGCACCAGGAAGAAGAAGGTGAACTCCAGGGACCTGAGCGGGGAAGCGACACATGCAGGATATCGGGTGCAGGATCTTAGTGACTCCCCGCACAGCGCATTATACACGGACAATGCACTTACATGCACCAGGAAGAAGAAGGTGAACTCCGGGGACCTGAGCGGGGAAGTGACACATGCAGGATATCAGGTGCAGGATCTTAGTGACTCCCCGCACAGCGCATTATACACGGACAATGCACTTACATGCACCAGGAAGAAGAAGGTGAACTCCGGGGACCTGAGCGGGGAAGCGACACATGCAGGATATCGGGCGCACGATCTTAGTGACTCCCCGCACAGCACATTATACACGGACAATGCACTTACATGCACCAGGAAGAAGGTGAACTCCAGGGACCTGAGCGGGGAAGCGACACATGCAGGATATCAGGCGCAGGATCTTAGTGACTCCCCGCACAGCGCATTATACACGGACAATGCACTTACATGCACCAGGAAGAAGAAGGTGAACTCCTGGGACCTGAGCGGGGAAGCGACACATGCAGGATATCGGGCGCACGATCTTAGTGACTCCCCGCACAGCACATTATACACGGACAATGCACTTACATGCACCAGGAAGAAGAAGGTGAACTCCGGGGACCTGAGCGGGGAAGCAACACACGCAGGATATCGGGCGCACGATCTTAGTGACTCCCCGCACAGCACATTATACACGGACAATGCACTTACATGCACCGGGAAGAAGAAGGTGAACTCCGGGGACCTGAGCGGGGAAGTGACACATGCAGGATATCGGGCACAGGATCTTAGTGACTCCCCGCACAGCGCATTATACACGGACAATGCACTTACATGCACCGGGAAGAAGAAGGTGAACTCCGGGGACCTGAGCGGGGAAGCGACACATGCAGGATATGGGGCGCAGGATCTTAGTGACTCCCCGCACAGCGCATTATACACGGACAATGCACTTACATGCACCAGGAAGAAGAAGGTGAACTCCTGGGACCTGAGCGGGGAAGCGACACATGCAGGATATCGGACGCACGATCTTAGTGACTCCCCGCACAGCTCATTATACACGGACAATGCACTTACATGCACCAGGAAGAAGAAGGTGAACTCCAGGGACCTGAGCAGGGAAGCGACACATGCAGGATATCGAGCGCACGATCTTAGTGAATCATGGCAGACTTCATCCTCGCCGGACAACGCACCTTGGGGATCGCGTCAGGACCGGATAAGTAAATGTGCGCCATTGTGTCGTGTCTGCTCTGTGCACCTCCAGGGATGTTCCGTTGTGCACTACATGTTGGAAGTGATGGACATTAGTGATCGGGGTATTGGGGTACAACCAGGATTAAGTCATGACATATTGAAAATTTCCAAATGTGCAGAAATTTAGAATATGGAATTATTTTATATTTTTATAACTGAGAGGAGATCGTCTCCAGGATACAAGATTGTCACACGTGTCGCCCATTCACTCCGCTGCACAGTTGCTGGGAAACAAGACAAACAGCGGTCAATGATTAAACTCTGGTATAAGTCATAAAAGACAAAGCCACACAGAATAACCCGAAACCTGTCCCAGAGAGCAACCGGGTGTTATATCATCTCCATTCTCTACACTGCTCTCTAGTGAGGTATAGGCTGTATTCTCAGTGATGGCACCGCTGCTCTCTAGTGAGGGATAGGCTGTATTCTCAGTGATGGCACCGCTGCTCTCTAGTGATGGATAGGCTGTATTCTTAGTGATTGCGCCGCTGCTCTCTAGTGATGGATAGGCTGTATTCTCAGTGATGGCACCGCTGCTCTCTAGTGAGGGATAGGCTGTATTCTCAGTGATGGCGCCGCTGCTCTCTAGTGATGGATAGGCTGTATTCTCAGTGATGGCACCACTGCTCTCTAGTGATGGATAGGCTGTATTCTCAGTGATGGCGCCGCTGCTCTCTAGTGATGGATAGGCTGTATTCTCAGTGATGGCGCCGCTGCTCTCTAGTGATGGATAGGCTGTATTCTCAGTGATGGCACCGCTGCTCTCTAGTGAGGGATAGGCTATATTCTCAGTGATGGCACCGCTGCTCTCTAGTGATGGATAGGCTGTATTCTCAGTGATGGCACCGCTGCTCTCTAGTGATGGATAGGCTGTATTCTCAGTGATGGCACCGCTGCTCTCTAGTGATGGATAGGCTGTATTCTCAGTGATGGCACCGCTGCTCTCTAGTGATGGATGGGCTGTATTCTCAGTGATGGCGCCGCTGCTCTCTAGTGAGGTATAGGCTGTATTCTCAGTGATGGCGCCGCTGCTCTCTAGTGATGGATAGGCTGTATTCTCAGTGATGGCACCGCTGCTCTCTAGTGATGGATAGGCTGTATTCTCAGTGATGGCACCGCTGCTCTCTAGTGATGGATAGGCTGTATTCTCAGTGATGGCACCGCTGCTCTCTAGTGATGGATGGGCTGTATTCTCAGTGATGGCACCGCTGCTCTCTAGTGATGGATAGGCTGTATTCTCAGTGATGGCACCGCTGCTCTCTAGTGATGGATAGGCTGTATTCTCAGTGATGGCACCGCTGCTCTCTAGTGATGGATAGGCTGTATTCTCAGTGATGGCACCGCTGCTCTCTAGTGATGGATAGGCTGTATTCTCAGTGATGGCACCGCTGCTCTCTAGTGATGGATAGGCTGTATTCTCAGTGATAGCACCGCTGCTCTCCAGTGATGGATAGGCTGTATTCTCAGTGATGGCACCGCTGCTCTCTAGTGATGGATGGGCTGTATTCTCAGTGATGGCACCGCTGCTCTCTAGTGATGGATGGGCTGTATTCTCAGTGATGACACCGCTGCTCTCCAGTGATGGATAGGCTGTATACTCAGTGATGGCACCGCTGCTCTCTAGTGATGGATAGGCTGTATTCTCAGTGATGGCACCGCTGCTCTCTAGTGATGGATAGGCTGTATTCTTAGTGATGGCACCGCTGCTCTCTAGTGAGGGATAGGCTATATTCTCAGTGATGACACCGCTGCTCTCTAGTGATGGATAGGCTGTATTCTCAGTGATGACACCGCTGCTCTCTAGTGATGGATAGGCTGTATTCTCAGTGATGGAGCCGCTGCTCTCTAGTGATGGATAGGCTGTATTCTCAGTGATGGCACCGCTGCTCTCTAGTGATGGATAGGCTGTATTCTCAGTGATGGCGCCGCTGCTCTCTAGTGAGGGATAGGCTGTATTCTCAGTGATGGCACCGCTGCTCTCTAATGATGGATAGGCTGTATTCTCAGTGATGGCGCCGCTGCTCTCTAGTGATGGATAGGCTGTATTCTCAGTGATGGCACCGCTGCTCTCTAGTGTTGGATAGGCTGTATTCTCAGTGATGGAGCCGCTGCTCTCTAGTGATGGATAGGCTGTATTCTCAGTGATGGCACCGCTGCTCTCTAGTGATGGATAGGCTGTATTCTCAGTGATGGCTCCGCTGCTCTCTAGTGATGGATAGGCTGTATTCTCAGTGATGGCGCCGCTGCTCTCTAGTGATGGATAGGCTGTATTCTCAGTGATGGCACCGCTGCTCTCTAGTGATGGATGGGCTGTATTCTCAGTGATGACACCGCTGCTCTCCAGTGATGGATAGGCTGTATACTCAGTGATGGCACCGCTGCTCTCTAGTGATGGATAGGCTGTATTCTCAGTGATGGCACCGCTGCTCTCTAGTGATGGATAGGCTGTATTCTCAGTGATGGCACCGCTGCTCTCTAGTGAGGGATAGGCTATATTCTCAGTGATGACACCGCTGCTCTCTAGTGATGGATAGGCTGTATTCTCAGTGATGACACCGCTGCTCTCTAGTGATGGATAGGCTGTATTCTCAGTGATGGCACCGCTGCTCTCTAGTGATGGATAGGCTGTATTCTTAGTGATGGCATCGCTGCTCTCTAGTGATGGATAGGCTGTATTCTCAGTGATGGCACCGCTGCTCTCTAGTGAGGGATAGGCTGTATTCTCAGTGATGGCACCACTGCTCTCTAGTGATGGATAGGCTGTATTCTTAGTGATGGCACCGCTGCTCTCTAGTGATGGATAGGCTGTATTCTCAGTGGTGGCGCCGCTGCTCTCTAGTGATGGATAGGCTGTATTGTCAGTGATGGCACCGCTGCTCTCTAGTGATGGATAGGCTGTATTCTCAGTGATGGCGCCGCTGCTCTCTAGTGATGGATAGGCTGTATTCTCAGTGATGGATAGGCTGTATTCTCAGTGATGGCACCTCTGCTCTCTAGTGATGGATAGGCTGTATTCTCAGTGATGGCACCGCTGCTCTCTAGTGATGGATAGGCTGTATTCTCAGTGATGGCGCAGCTGCTCTCTAGTGATGGATAGGCTGTATTCTCAGTGATGGCACCGCTGCTCTCTAGTGATGGATAGGCTGTATTCTCAGTGATGGCACCGCTGCTCTCTAGTGATGGATAGGCTGTATTCTCAGTGATGGCACCGCTGCTCTCTAGTGATGGATAGGCTGTATTCTCAGTGATGGCACCGCTGCTCTCTAGTGATGGATAGGCTGTATTCTCAGTGATGGCACCTCTGCTCTCTAGTGATGGATAGGCTGTATTCTCAGTGATGGCACCGCTGCTCTCTAGTGATGGATAGGCTGTATTCTCAGTGATGGCGCAGCTGCTCTCTAGTGATGGATAGGCTGTATTCTCAGTGATGGCACCGCTGCTCTCTAGTGATGGATAGGCTGTATTCTCAGTGATGGCACCGCTGCTCTCTAGTGATGGATAGGCTGTATTCTCAGTGATGGCACCGCTGCTCTCTAGTGATGGATAGGCTGTATTCTCAGTGATGGCACCGCTGCTCTCTAGTGATGGATAGGCTGTAATCTCAGTGATGGCACCTCTGCTCTCTAGTGATGGATAGGCTGTATTCTCAGTGATGGCACCGCTGCTCTCTAGTGATGGATAGGCTGTATTCTCAGTGATGGCGCCGCTGCTCTCTAGTGATGGATAGGCTGTATTCTCAGTGATGGCACCGTTGCTCTCTAGTGATGGATAGGCTGTATTCTCAGTGATGTCACCGCTGCTCTCTAGTGAGGGATAGGCTGTATTCTCAGTGATGGCACCGCTGCTCTCTAGTGATGGATAGGCTGTAATCTCAGTGATGGCACCTCTTCTCTCTAGTGATGGATAGGCTGTATTCTCAGTGATGGGGCCGCTGCTATCTAGTGATGGATAGGCTGTATTCTCAGTGATGGCACCACTGCTCTCTAGTGATGGATAGGCTGTATTCTCAGTGATGACACCGCTGCTCTCTAGTGATGGATAGGCTGTATTCTCAGTGATGGGGCCGCTGCTCTCTAGTGATGGATAGGCTGTATTCTCAGTGATGGCACCGCTGCTCTCTAGTGATGGATAGGCTGTATTCTCAGTGATGGATAGGCTGTATTCTCAGTGATGACATCGCTGCTCTCTAGTGATGGATAGGCTGTATTCTCAGTGATGGCACCGCTGCTCTCTAGTGATGGATAGGCTGTATTCTCAGTGATGACACCGCTGCTCTCTAGTGATGGATAGGCTGTATTCTCAGTGATGACATCGCTGCTCTCTAGTGATGGATAGGCTGTATTCTCAGTGATGGCGCCGCTGCTCCCTAGTGATGGATAGGCTGTATTCTCAGTGATGGCACCGCTGCTCTCTAGTGATGGATAGGCTGTATTCTCAGCGATGACACCGCTGCTCTCTAGTGATGGATAGGCTGTATTCTCAGTGATGGCGCCGCTGCTCTCTAGTGATGGATAGGCTGTATTCTCAGTGATGGCGCCGCTGCTCTCTAGTGATGGATAGGCTGTATTCTCAGTGATGACATCGCTGCTCTCTAGTGATGGATAGGCTGTATTCTCAGTGATGGCACCGCTGCTCTCTAGTGATGGATAGGCTGTATTCTCAGTGATGGCGCCGCTGCTCCCTAGTGATGGATAGGCTGTATTCTCAGTGATGGCACCGCTGCTCTCTAGTGATGGATAGGCTGTATTCTCAGTGATGACACCGCTGCTCTCTAGTGATGGATAGGCTGTATTCTCAGTGATGGCACCGCTGCTCTCTAGTGATGGATAGGCTGTATTCTCAGTGATGGCGCCGCTGCTCTCTAGTGATGGATAGGCTGTATTCTCAGTGATGGCACCGCTGTTCTCTAGTTATGGATAGGCTGTATTCTCAGTGATGACACCGCTGCTCTCTAGTGATGGATAGGCTGTATTCTCAGTGATGGGGCCGCTGCTCTCTAGTGATGGATAGGCTGTATTCTCAGTGATGGATAGGCTGTATTCTCAGTGATGACATCGCTGCTCTCTAGTGATGGATAGGCTGTATTCTCAGTGATGGCACCGCTGCTCTCTAGTGATGGATAGGCTGTATTCTCAGTGATGACACCGCTGCTCTCTAGTGATGGATAGGCTGTATTCTCAGTGATGACATCGCTGCTCTCTAGTGATGGATAGGCTGTATTCTCAGTGATGGCGCCGCTGCTCCCTAGTGATGGATAGGCTGTATTCTCAGTGATGGCACCGCTGCTCTCTAGTGATGGATAGGCTGTATTCTCAGTGATGACACCGCTGCTCTCTAGTGATGGATAGGCTGTATTCTCAGTGATGGCGCCGCTGCTCTCTAGTGATGGATAGGCTGTATTCGCAGTGATGGCGCCGCTGCTCTCTAGTGATGGATAGGCTGTATTCTCAGTGATGGCACCGCTGCTCTCCAGTGATGGATAGGCTGTATTCTCAGTGATGACACCGCTGCTCTCTAGTGAGGGATAGGCTGTATTCTCAGTGATGGCACCGCTGCTCTCTAGTGATGGATAGGCTGTATTCTCAGTGATGGCACCGCTGCTCTCTAGTGATGGATAGGCTGTATTCTAAGTGATGGCACCGCTGCTCTCTAGTGATGGATAGGCTGTATTCTCAGTGATGATACCGCTGCTCTCTAGTGATGGATAGGCTGTATTCTCAGTGATGGCACCGCTGCTCTCTAGTGATGGATAGGCTGTATTCTCAGTGATGGCACCGCTGCTCTCTAGTGATGGATAGGCTGTATTCTCAGTGATGGCACCGCTGCTCTCTAGTGATGTATAGGCTGTATTCTCAGTGATGGCACCGCTGCTCTCTAGTGAGGGATAGGCTGTATTCTCAGAGATGACACCGCTGCTCTCTAGTGATGGATAGGCTGTATTCTCAGTGATGGCACCGCTGCTCTCTAGTGATGGATAGGCTGTATTCTCAGTGATGGCACCGCTGCTCTCTAGTGATTGATAGGCTGTATTCTCAGTGATGACACCGCTGCTCTCTAGTGATGGATAGGCTGTATTCTCAGTGATGACACCGCTACTCTCTAGTGAGGGATAGGCTGTATTCTCAGTGATGGCACCGCTGCTCTCTAGTGATGGATAGGCTGTATTCTCAGTGATGACACCGCTGCTCTCTAGTGATGGATAGGCTGTATTCTCAGTGATGGCACCGCTGCTCTCTAGTGATGGATAGGCTGTACTCTCAGTGATGGCGCCGCTGCTCTCTAGTGATGGATAGGCTGTATTCTCAGTGATGGCGCCGCTGCTCTCTAGTGATGGATAGGCTGTATTCTCAGTGATGTCACCGCTGCTCTCTAGTGATGGATAGGCTGTATTCTCAGTGATGGGGCCGCTGCTCTCTAGTGATGGATAGGCTGTATTCTCAGTGATGGATAGGCTGTATTCTCAGTGATGACATCGCTGCTCTCTAGTGATGGATAGGCTGTATTCTCAGTGATGGCACCGCTGCTCTCTAGTGATGGATAGGCTGTATTCTCAGTGATGACACCGCTGCTCTCTAGTGATGGATAGGCTGTATTCTCAGTGATGACACCGCTGCTCTCTAGTGATGGATAGGCTGTATTCTCAGTGATGGATAGGCTGTATTCTCAGTGATGACATCGCTGCTCTCTAGTGATGGATAGGCTGTATTCTCAGTGATGGCACCGCTGCTCTCTAGTGATGGATAGGCTGTATTCTCAGTGATGGCACCGCTGCTCTCTAGTGATGGGTAGGCTGTATTCTCAGTGATGGCGCTGCTGCTCTCTAGTGATGGATAGGCTGTATTATTGTTGGTATGTAGAGAATATTTAAAGTGATTTCTTAATACAATATTTTGCCATCATTAAAAATAAGAGAATGTTCATTAATAAAAATAAAATATTGTGGGATTTTCCTCGTTATTCGCACTTTCGGTGCTCCGGTATCTTCTCATTCATAGTATAAATAGTCGTGAGCTATAGATTCCCATAGATCGTCTCCCACACACTGCAGCTGCCACCAGATGGTCTCCGCTTGTCGTACACCAGACACAGAGGCCCCTCTCACCCCTCCCCGAATACTACTGACGGGACACAGCCACTACTCCGCCACGCTTTATTTCCTGAGATTGCTGTGGAATATTCTTAAAGGGAACCAGTCACCAGATTTTACCCCATTAATCTCCCAGACCCTCAAGTCAGGATGAATTTTATTTTTTTAGAATTCCCTTTTTTTACGTGAAATCTCATGTCAATGTGACAAGGAGCAGAGACGAGTCATATTTTACCTGAGATGAGTCAAGTTTAGAGACAGCAGGGTGAGCATCACTTCAGACACCCCTTTCTTCACTTCAGTAGCATCTACAAACCTGCTGCTGGTGTCATATTAAAGAGAAGAATTTCATCTTTCACATCGCATCAGGCTTGTGGTTCTGATGGACAGGTAAAGCCACGGCTGGAAGTCCGAGCTGCAGAGAAAGATCAAATCGCTGCCTTAGTTCTGGTTCTTTATATCATAGAACCAAAAGCTTGATATGAATCGAAAGAGGAGATTCTTATCTTTAATATGACATCAGTACTATGTTTCTAGGTGCTGTAGAACCGAACCAGAACAAAACATAGAGAGCAGAGCGGGAAGCCACACCATCTATGGATCCATCGTCCCTCAGAATATCTTACGTGATTTCTGTTATTTCACCTCTACTTATGTCCTAACACCCCCCAAAAAAATTTCTCTATAAAGTAATAAAAAAACAAAAATTTGGAATCAGTCAGGATCGGTCTGGATGATTTTATTTTCCGATTTAGCCCTTTCGGTAAAACAATTGATGAGGTCACAAGACACGGAACACGATGGCGACCCCTCACATCATGTGACATCTCTGACTACGTGACTACGTTGATGTCCGGGGGATGGGGGCGGGGTGGATGAAGTTGACTTACGATGCAACATTGTAACACACGAGCAGACCGCGCAGGAGGAGACGCGCCGGCTCTCTTTGTGGATCTCTACTCATCTTTTTATTTACAGAAATAAAACCCAGAATGTAATTTTTTTTTTTTACAAAATAAATATTGCTTCCATTTAACTTATTATAATTATTAGATCTTTTTTTTTTCAATTTTTGAATTTTTTTTTTTTAACAAAATATAACCCAGGGTTCCGTTGAGATTCTCTCTGAGATTGGGGAGGGGGGGGGGGGGGAACGATGTATTGGTTGGTTGTGGTCCATAATGTTCCGTCACACAAAGGTATTGGGAGGGTTGGAGTCGATGGGCCAGGCCAGTTTTTTCTCCTTTGCTTCCCGATCGAATGAATCGTAAACGGATTCCTTGGCGGCGGTTTTCCCGGGGGCGGGAATCTCGCAGATTCCCACGTAGTTCCTCTTTGCCATGCGGGAGCTGGTGGTGATGGTGTAGGCGTTACTCCGGTAACACTTCATGGACGACATACAAAAGGTCTCCTTCATGCCACGTCGGAAGTTGGCGTTGTAGACAGAGTACAGTGTTGGCTTGGCAGCGGAGGATCCGAAGGAGAGCCAGGACACTGCCAGGTATGCCAGGCAGCACTGGCGCTGGTCGCTCTCATCCGGATGCCACAACTGCACGACGTAGAAGGGCAGCCATGACACCAGGAAGATCGTATTCAACATCAAGAACATTTTTATGGTTTTGACTTTGGTTCGGGGCACAATGTTCATGGTGCGTCTGACGCTGAGTCGGTCCGTGCCAATGCGCCAAATGTATTTCACTACTTTCTGGTAAAAGAGGAGGATGAGAGCGGAGGGCACGATGAAGCCCACCAGAAGATGGGCCACGCTGTAGACTGCCCCATCCCATGAGGGAGGCGGGAAGAAGTTGCAGTGTCCATCCACGACGTCGTAGAAGAAGAACGCCGGAGAGACGAAGGCGGCATCGAAGATCCAAGATGCCACGATCATCCTCTTGGCTTTCTCTCTCGAGACCTTGAAGCTCAGGGGGTAGAGGATGGTGTAGAAACGGTCAAGGCAGATGGACAAGAGGACATAGACCTGGACTCCGGGCGTCAGGTAGTGGAAATAACGCGCCAACTTACACATGGCGCTGCCCAATGCCCATCGTCCGGAGGTGATCTGCAGCAGAGTGAAAGGGGCGCTGCCGAGGCTCAGCAGCAGGTCCGCACACGCCAGAGATACCACAAAGTAATTCGTCGTCGATTGAGTCCGACGGCTCCGGTGAATGACCAGACAAACCAAAGCATTGCCAAAAACTGAGAGGATCCATATAAATCCAAAGATCACACCGGCCGCTGCCATCTCCCCGGGAAACAGAAGCTGCTCCGGGCCGGTGCTGTTCCTCTGCCCCGTGGTTCCTGGTATCCATGCTTCTTCTGCTGTCACCGGACACGTGGTCAGGCTGGTATTCGGCATCGGGTAGAGGAGGGTCGGCAGGACAAGGCGAGGCCTCTGCACATCCATGCCATGGGCAAACACCATCTCTGTCTGCAAGTGTGGGGTCCTGAGAAAATGCAGAAGATGGAGAGAAAATGTGAGAGGGCAGCGGCAATGGCGCAGAAGATACAGAGGAGAGACGACAAGAAGAAGATACAGAGGAGAGACGACAAGAAGAAGATACAGAGGAGAGACGACAAGAAGAAGATACAGAGGAGAGACGACAAGAAGAAGATACAGAGGAGAGACGACAAGAAGAAGATACAGAGGAGAGACGACAAGAAGAAGATACAGAGGAGAGACGACAAGAAGAAGATACAGAGGAGAGACGACAAGAAGAAGATACAGAGGAGAGACGACAAGAAGAAGATACAGAGGAGAGACGACAAGAAGAAGATACAGAGGAGAGACGACAAGAAGAAGATACAGAGGAGAGACGACAAGAAGAAGATACAGAGGAGAGACGACAAGAAGAAGATACAGAGGAGAGACGACAAGAAGAAGATACAGAGGAGAGACGACAAGAAGAAGATACAGAGGAGAGACGACAAGAAGAAGATACAGAGGAGAGACGACAAGAAGAAGATACAGAGGAGACGACAAGAAGAAGATACAGAGGAGACGACAAGAAGAAGATACAGAGGAGAGACGACAAGAAGAAGATACAGAGGAGAGACGACAAGAAGAAGATACAGAGGAGGCGACAAGAAGAAGATACAGAGGAGGCGACAAGAAGAAGATACAGAGGAGAGACGACAAGAAGAAGATACAGAGGAGAGACGACAAGAAGAAGATACAGAGGAGACGACAAGAAGAAGATACAGAGGAGAGACGACAAGAAGAAGATACAGAGGAGGCGACAAGAAGAAGATACAGAGGAGGCGACAAGAAGAAGATACAGAGGAGAGACGACAAGAAGAAGATACAGAGGAGAGACGACAAGAAGAAGATACAGAGGAGAGACGACAAGAAGAAGATACAGAGGAGAGACGACAAGAAGAAGATACAGAGGAGAGACGACAAGAAGAAGATACAGAGGAGAGACGACAAGAAGAAGATACAGAGGAGAGACGACAAGAAGAAGATACAGAGGAGAGACGACAAGAAGAAGATACAGAGGAGACGACAAGAAGAAGATACAGAGGAGAGACGACAAGAAGAAGATACAGAGGAGATGACAGGAGGAGGACGAGTTATAGGGACAGGAGGTGAGAGGAGAAGATACAGAGGAGATGACAGGAGGAGGACGAGTTATAGGGACAGGAGGTGAGAGGAGATACAGAGGAGATGACAGGGGGAGGACGAGTTATAGGGACAGGAGGTGAGAGGAGAAGATACAGAGGAGATGACAGGAGGAGGACGAGTTATAGGGACAGGAGGTGAGAGGAGATACAGAGGAGATGACAGGAGGAGGACGAGTTATAGGGACAGGAGGTGAGAGGAGAAGATACAGAGGAGATGACAGGAGGAGGACGAGTTATAGGGACAGGAGGTGAGAGGAGAAGATACAGAGGAGATGACAGGAGGAGGACGAGTTATAGGGACAGGAGGGGAGAGGAGATGATACAGAGGAGATGACAGGAGGAGGACGAGTTATAGGGACAGGAGAAGAGAGGAGAAGATACAGAGGAGATGACAGGAGGAGGACGAGTTATAGGGACAGGAGGGGAGAGGAGATGATACAGAGGAGATGACAGGAGGAGGACGAGTTATAGGGACAGGAGAAGAGAGGAGAAGATACAGAGGAGATGACAGGAGGAGGATGAGTTATAGGGACAGGAGGGGAGAGAAGATACAGAGGAGATGACAGGAGGAGGACGAGTTATAGGGACAGGAGGTGAGAGGAGAAGATACAGAGGAGATGACAGGAGGAGGACGAGTTATAGGGACAGGAGGGGAGAGAAGAAGATACAGAGGAGATGACAGGAGGAGGACGAGTTATAGGGACAGGAGGGGAGAGGAGAAGATACAGAGGAGATGACAGGGGGAGGACGAGTTATAGGGACAGGAGGGGAGAGAAGATACAGAGGAGATGACAGGAGGAGGACGAGTTATAGGGACAGGAGGGGAGAGGAGAAGATACAGAGGAGATGACAGGAGGAGGACGAGTTATAGGGACAGGAGGGGAGAGGAGAAGATACAGAGGAGATGACAGGAGGAGGACGAGTTATAGGGACAGGAGGAGAGAGGAGAAGATACAGAGGAGATGACAGGAGGAGGACGAGTTATAGGGACAGGAGGAGAGAGGAGAAGATACAGAGGAGATGACAGGAGGAGGACGAGTTATAGGGACAGGAGGGGAGAGGAGAAGATACAGAGGAGATGACAGGAGGAGGACGAGTTATAGGGACAGGAGGAGAGAGAAGAAGATACAGAGGAGATGACAGGAGGAGGACGAGTTATAGGGACAGGAGGTGAGAGGAGAAGATACAGAGGAGATGACAGGAGGAGGACGAGTTATAGGGACAGGAGGGGAGAGAAGAAGATACAGAGGAGATGACAGGAGGAGGACGAGTTATAGGGACAGGAGGGGAGAGGAGAAGATACAGAGGAGATGACAGGAGGAGGACGAGTTATAGGGACAGGAGGAGAGAGGAGAAGATACAGAGGAGATGACAGGAGGAGGACGAGTTATAGGGACAGGAGGAGAGAGAAGAAGATACAGAGGAGATGACAGGAGGAGGACGAGTTATAGGGACAGGAGGTGAGAGGAGAAGATACAGAGGAGATGACAGGAGGAGGACGAGTTATAGGGACAGGAGGAGAGAGAAGAAGATACAGAGGAGATGACAGGAGGAGGACGAGTTATAGGGACAGGAGGGGAGAGGAGAAGATACAGAGGAGATGACAGGAGGAGGACGAGTTATAGGGACAGGAGGAGAGAGGAGAAGATACAGAGGAGATGACAGGAGGAGGACGAGTTATAGGGACAGGAGGGGAGAGAAGAAGATACAGAGGAGATGACAGGAGGAGGACGAGTTATAGGGACAGGAGGGGAGAGGAGAAGATACAGAGGAGATGACAGGAGGAGGACGAGTTATAGGGACAGGAGGTGAGAGGAGAAGATACAGAGGAGATGACAGGAGGAGGACGAGTTATAGGGACAGGAGGGGAGAGGAGAAGATACAGAGGAGATGACAGGAGGAGGACGAGTTATAGGGACAGGAGGTGAGAGGAGAAGATACAGAGGAGATGACAGGAGGAGGACGAGTTATAGGGACAGGAGGGGAGAGAAGAAGATACAGAGGAGATGACAGGAGGAGGACGAGTTATAGGGACAGGAGGGGAGAGAAGAAGATACAGAGGAGATGACAGGAGGAGGACGAGTTATAGGGACAGGAGGTGAGAGGAGATACAGAGGAGATGACAGGAGGAGGACGAGTTATAGGGACAGGAGGTGAGAGGAGATACAGAGGAGATGACAGGAGGAGGACGAGTTATAGGGACAGGAGGTGAGAGGAGATACAGAGGAGATGACAGGGGGAGGACGAGTTATAGGGACAGGAGGAGAGAGGAGAAGATACAGAGGAGATGACAGGAGGAGGACGAGTTATAGGGACAGGAGGGGAGAGGAGAAGATACAGAGGAGATGACAGGAGGAGGACGAGTTATAGGGACAGGAGGAGAGAGGAGAAGATACAGAGGAGATGACAGGAGGAGGACGAGTTATAGGGACAGGAGGGGAGAGAAGATACAGAGGAGATGACAGGAGGAGGACGAGTTATAGGGACAGGAGGGGAGAGGAGATACAGAGGAGATGACAGGAGGAGGACGAGTTATAGGGACAGGAGGGGAGAGAAGAAGATACAGAGGAGATGACAGGAGGAGGACGAGTTATAGGGACAGGAGGTGAGAGAAGATACAGAGGAGATGACAGGAGGAGGACGAGTTATAGGGACAGGAGGAGAGAGGAGAAGATACAGAGGAGATGACAGGAGGAGGACGAGTTATAGGGACAGGAGGTGAGAGGAGAAGATACAGAGGAGATGACAGGAGGAGGACGAGTTATAGGGACAGGAGGTGAGAGGAGAAGATACAGAGGAGATGACAGGAGGAGGACGAGTTATAGGGACAGGAGGGGAGAGGAGAAGATACAGAGGAGATGACAGGAGGAGGACGAGTTATAGGGACAGGAGGGGAGAGGAGATGACAGGAGGAGGACGAGTTATAGGGACAGGAGGGGAGAGGAGAAGATACAGAGGAGATGACAGGAGGAGGACGAGTTATAGGGACAGGAGGAGAGAGGAGAAGATACAGAGGAGATGACAGGAGGAGGACGAGTTATAGGGACAGGAGGAGAGAGGAGAAGATACAGAGGAGATGACAGGAGGAGGACGAGTTATAGGGACAGGAGGTGAGAGGAGAAGATACAGAGGAGATGACAGGAGGAGGACGAGTTATAGGGACAGGAGGGGAGAGAAGAAGATACAGAGGAGATGACAGGAGGAGGACGAGTTATAGGGACAGGAGGGGAGAGGAGAAGATACAGAGGAGATGACAGGAGGAGGACGAGTTATAGGGACAGGAGGGGAGAGGAGATACAGAGGAGATGACAGGAGGAGGACGAGTTATAGGGACAGGAGGGGAGAGGAGAAGATACAGAGGAGATGACAGGAGGAGGACGAGTTATAGGGACAGGAGGAGAGAGGAGAAGATACAGAGGAGATGACAGGAGGAGGACGAGTTATAGGGACAGGAGGGGAGAGGAGAAGATACAGAGGAGATGACAGGAGGAGGACGAGTTATAGGGACAGGAGGTGAGAGGAGAAGATACAGAGGAGATGACAGGAGGAGGACGAGTTATAGGGACAGGAGGTGAGAGGAGAAGATACAGAGGAGATGACAGGAGGAGGACGAGTTATAGGGACAGGAGGGGAGAGAAGAAGATACAGAGGAGATGACAGGAGGAGGACGAGTTATAGGGACAGGAGGGGAGAGGAGAAGATACAGAGGAGATGACAGGAAGAGGACGAGTTATAGGGACAGGAGGTGAGAGGAGAAGATACAGAGGAGATGACAGGGGGAGGACGAGTTATAGGGACAGGAGGAGAGAGGAGAAGATACAGAGGAGATGACAGGAGGAGGACGAGTTATAGGGACAGGAGGAGAGAGGAGAAGATACAGAGGAGATGACAGGAGGAGGACGAGTTATAGGGACAGGAGGAGAGAGGAGAAGATACAGAGGAGATGACAGGAGGAGGACGAGTTATAGGGACAGGAGGAGAGAGAAGATACAGAGGAGATGACAGGAGGAGGACGAGTTATAGGGACAGGAGGTGAGAGGAGAAGATACAGAGGAGATGACAGGAGGAGGACGAGTTATAGGGACAGGAGGGGAGAGGAGAAGATACAGAGGAGATGACAGGAGGAGGACGAGTTATAGGGACAGGAGGTGAGAGGAGAAGATACAGAGGAGATGACAGGAGGAGGACGAGTTATAGGGACAGGAGGTGAGAGGAGAAGATACAGAGGAGATGACAGGAGGAGGACGAGTTATAGGGACAGGAGGAGAGAGGAGAAGATACAGAGGAGATGACAGGAGGAGGACGAGTTATAGGGACAGGAGGGGAGAGAAGAAGATACAGAGGAGATGACAGGAGGAGGACGAGTTATAGGGACAGGAGGGGAGAGGAGATACAGAGGAGATGACAGGAGGAGGACGAGTTATAGGGACAGGAGGGGAGAGGAGAAGATTACAGAGGAGATGACAGGAGGAGGACGAGTTATAGGGACAGGAGGAGAGAGGAGAAGATACAGAGGAGATGACAGGAGGAGGACGAGTTATAGGGACAGGAGGTGAGAGGAGAAGATACAGAGGAGATGACAGGAGGAGGACGAGTTATAGGGACAGGAGGGGAGAGGAGAAGATTACAGAGGAGATGACAGGAGGAGGACGAGTTATAGGGACAGGAGGTGAGAGGAGAAGATACAGAGGAGATGACAGGAGGAGGACGAGTTATAGGGACAGGAGGTGAGAGGAGAAGATACAGAGGAGATGACAGGAGGAGGACGAGTTATAGGGACAGGAGGAGAGAGGAGAAGATACAGAGGAGATGACAGGAGGAGGACGAGTTATAGGGACAGGAGGTGAGAGGAGAAGATACAGAGGAGATGACAGGAGGAGGACGAGTTATAGGGACAGGAGGTGAGAGGAGAAGATACAGAGGAGATGACAGGAGGAGGACGAGTTATAGGGACAGGAGGAGAGAGGAGAAGATACAGAGGAGATGACAGGAGGAGGACGAGTTATAGGGACAGGAGGTGAGAGGAGAAGATACAGAGGAGATGACAGGAGGAGGACGAGTTATAGGGACAGGAGGTGAGAGGAGAAGATACAGAGGAGATGACAGGAGGAGGACGAGTTATAGGGACAGGAGGTGAGAGAAGATACAGAGGAGATGACAGGAGGAGGACGAGTTATAGGGACAGGAGGTGAGAGGAGAAGATACAGAGGAGATGACAGGAGGAGGACGAGTTATAGGGACAGGAGGGGAGAGGAGAAGATACAGAGGAGATGACAGGAGGAGGACGAGTTATAGGGACAGGAGGTGAGAGGAGAAGATACAGAGGAGATGACAGGAGGAGGACGAGTTATAGGGACAGGAGGAGAGAGGAGAAGATACAGAGGAGATGACAGGAGGAGGACGAGTTATAGGGACAGGAGGTGAGAGGAGAAGATACAGAGGAGATGACAGGAGGAGGACGAGTTATAGGGACAGGAGGTGAGAGGAGAAGATACAGAGGAGATGACAGGAGGAGGACGAGTTATAGGGACAGGAGGGGAGAGAAGAAGATACAGAGGAGATGACAGGAGGAGGACGAGTTATAGGGACAGGAGGAGAGAGGAGAAGATACAGAGGAGATGACAGGAGGAGGACGAGTTATAGGGACAGGAGGGGAGAGGAGAAGATACAGAGGAGATGACAGGAGGAGGACGAGTTATAGGGACAGGAGGTGAGAGGAGAAGATACAGAGGAGATGACAGGAGGAGGACGAGTTATAGGGACAGGAGGGGAGAGGAGAAGATACAGAGGAGATGACAGGAGGAGGACGAGTTATAGGGACAGGAGGTGAGAGGAGAAGATACAGAGGAGATGACAGGAGGAGGACGAGTTATAGGGACAGGAGGGGAGAGAAGAAGATACAGAGGAGATGACAGGAGGAGGACGAGTTATAGGGACAGGAGGGGAGAGAAGAAGATACAGAGGAGATGACAGGAGGAGGACGAGTTATAGGGACAGGAGGTGAGAGGAGATACAGAGGAGATGACAGGAGGAGGACGAGTTATAGGGACAGGAGGTGAGAGGAGAAGATACAGAGGAGATGACAGGAGGAGGACGAGTTATAGGGACAGGAGGGGAGAGAAGATACAGAGGAGATGACAGGAGGAGGACGAGTTATAGGGACAGGAGGAGAGAGGAGAAGATACAGAGGAGATGACAGGGGGAGGACGAGTTATAGGGACAGGAGGAGAGAGGAGAAGATACAGAGGAGATGACAGGAGGAGGACGAGTTATAGGGACAGGAGGTGAGAGGAGAAGATACAGAGGAGATGACAGGAGGAGGACGAGTTATAGGGACAGGAGGAGAGAGAAGATACAGAGGAGATGACAGGAGGAGGACGAGTTATAGGGACAGGAGGGGAGAGAAGAAGATACAGAGGAGATGACAGGAGGAGGACGAGTTATAGGGACAGGAGGTGAGAGGAGATACAGAGGAGATGACAGGAGGAGGACGAGTTATAGGGACAGGAGGTGAGAGAAGATACAGAGGAGATGACAGGAGGAGGACGAGTTATAGGGACAGGAGGAGAGAGGAGAAGATACAGAGGAGATGACAGGAGGAGGACGAGTTATAGGGACAGGAGGTGAGAGGAGAAGATACAGAGGAGATGACAGGAGGAGGACGAGTTATAGGGACAGGAGGTGAGAGGAGAAGATACAGAGGAGATGACAGGAGGAGGACGAGTTATAGGGACAGGAGGGGAGAGAAGAAGGAGAGTAAAGTGAACAAGTCATCAGGAAATGATAACTCCAGAGCTGCAGTCACTCATTACATTTACATCCCAAAGGAAACCTGTCAGCAGGTGTGACCATATAGGCTGCAGCCAGTGTTATATATTGTCCCTGGAGAGATGTGTAACCATACCTTTGTATCTGATGTTAGTAGCAGCAGGACTGTGATTTACATTCCAGGATTGTACTGGGGAAGGAGTAGTTTCCTCTCTCGGATGAGCTCTGTGCACTCTGCCTGCTTCTCTAAGTATTCCACCAAAATCCAGTTAGTTTTGTCACATAACAGGAGGGAGCAGTGCAAAGAGCGCAGCAGTGTGAGGATGCACTCACAATCCTGGAATATAAATCCATGGGCCACATTTATCACTCGTTTTTTCTGTTGTTTTTGCGCCTTTTCATTCAGGCGCACCGTTTTTGCGCCATTTTTGCGATTAAACGCCAAACTTTCCCTCATCTATTTTACCAATCCAGATGTTTTGCTGCGCCTAATGATATTCATCACTTGCAACTTTTCATTTAGGCACAAAAACGGGTGCAAAAACACTCCAGCCCGAAGGTGGCGTTATCTGAGAAGAAAGCACTGAGCCCCTTTGCAGAAGAGCTCATTTCTAGCAGCAAAGCTCATCCAGACACTGGAACAGTGATGGCGAACCTTTTAGACACAGAGTGCCCAAACTAGAACCAAAACCCACTTTTATGTCGCAAACTGCCAAGATGACAATTTAAGCAATAACCTATTGATCCCAACTGTATCATAAGTCTTAATCGTATTGGCGTTCTGAGGACAACAATACAATAGAAAGAAAATTTGGATTGTAGCTTCCTTCCAGGGTCCCCTGAAGAGGAAGAAACTTTGAGTCATTTCTAGCAAATTGTGTGCTGGGGTGAAAGCCTGGGTGCCCACAGAAAGGGCTCTGAGTGCCACCACTGCAGTAGAACATATAATAGATACATTAGATACACTGCAGACACTAGTACAGATAATACAGACATTAGATACATTACAGACAGGAGATGCAGACTATTTACAGTTCATCACCTTCTATTTACAAAACATTCTGCAGACTCCTGAGCTCACAGCAAGAGAGAAGAGAACTTTGCACAAGTTTGCAGAAGTTTGCAGAAGTTTGCAGATACTACAGACAAGTGTCCCCCATGTAATTCTGCACAGTATCACCAGTGTGTCTGAGGGTACATTCACACGCGGTATGCCCGCCGTGCGGGCATACCGCCGTGTGCTGGAGGTGAGGAGGAGGTGACCCCTCCTCCCTCCATAGGAAATAGCGGCACACGGCCGCACATCCGCCGAAAGATAGAGCTTGCTCTATCTTCTTGCGGTGTGCGGCCCGGATCGGTGCCACACATGTGTGGCACCGGATCCCCGCCGTGCCGCTATTGCCGTCTATGGGGACGTACATGCGGCCGCATGTACGGCCCCGCAGACGGCAGTGTGAATGAGCCCTGAGGGGGATCCTGTGCAGAATTACAGGGGTGCAGCAGGAGACCAGCACTGGGGGGATCCCCTCTAGGAGAAGCCACTGCTGAGGAGGTCACTGGGTGCAGGGTGTCACACACCTGGGTGCTGCTGTGAGTGTTATCTTCATTCTGGGCTGTGGGAGAAGCAGAGAGGAGCTTGTAGCAGGATCACATGTAAGTGCCCGAATCTAACATTGCGCCTAAACTGCACCAAAATTGCGCCTAAACTGTGTTAAAGTAAAGTGATTAATAAGAGGCAGAAAATATACTTATCACAGATGGTTGTAGCTTGTGATAGTTCTGGCAAAACAGTGCGCCAGAATTTAGGCGCAACTACCGTACTACACTTAGGCGCACAAAAGTGATAAATGTGGCCCCATATATCACAGTCCTGCTGCTACTAACAACATATGCAAAGCTCTAATTACACATTTCCAGGGACAATACATAACACCGACTGCAGAGAGCACAGAGAACAGCAGTGTGAGGCCAATCGCTCAATATAAATCCATATATCGCAGTCCTGCAAGGTAGAGTTTTCTAGCCTCCAATTTATTGATAGCAAGCAGTGATCGTGGAAACAGTTAATGTGAAATCTCACCTGTTACGTCTAAAAAAAAAATCTCCTCCAAGGCCATGTGACAATGAGCAGAGAAGAGTCAGATTTTACCTGAGATGAGTCATGTTTAGAAGCTGGAGCTACTTCAGATGCCCCTATCTTCAATTCTATAGCACCTGGAAACAAACTGCTGGTGTCATATTAAAGATAACAAACTCATCTTTAAGATTTGGCACCTGACTGTGATATACAGAACAGGAGGTAGGTAAGGACATACCGTATTTTTCAGACTACAAGGCGCACCGGATTATAAGGCGCTCCATCAATAAATGCCTGCTAAAACGTCTAGTTTCATACATAAAGCGCTCCGGATTATAAGGCGCACCTGATTATAAGTTTGAATGACCAGCAGGTGGCAGACCTGTGCACAGTCCAAAGCAGCTGTTGTCTGTAAGTATGGGTCATATATAAGGCGCACTGGACTATAAGGCCCACTATACAGATTTTAAGGGCACCTTATAGTCTGAAAAATATGGTAGTTGGAAATGGAAGCTACAGATAAAGATCAAACTCCTGCATTTATTTCGGGATCTTTAGATCACAGAACCACAAGCCTGATCCAAAGATGTGATCCAAAAGATGAGATTCTTATGTTTAATATGACACCAGCAGAATCTTTCTAGGTGCTATGGAACCGAAGACAGAGAAGCCTGAAATGACTCTCCCTCTGCAGCCTCTAAACGTGATCCATCTCAGGTAAAATCTGACTCTTCTCTGCTCATTTTTTAGATCACATCAGGCTTGTGGGTCTGTGACCGACTTTGGTGGAACATTCTTAAAGGGAACGGGTGAGATTTCACATAACAGAAAGGACATTTCATCCCCGACCTGAGGGGCCAGGAGTTTAATAGGGTAACATCTGGCGACTGGTCCCCTTTAAGAGAAACCCATTAGAAAGTTGAAGGGGTTGTCCCACTCTTATGCTGTGTTTGGGGGTCCGACCACTAGGACCATCACAGATCAGCACAGGGGACTGGGAAGAAGTTGTGGACATGCGGCCTCATTCAGGGATGGGATTCCCTCAGACATTGGCTGTCCTGTTATTCCATCAGTCGGACCCCCAAGCAGTGTAGAATCATAACGTGATCCATGAGCGGATCCTGGTGCCCTGGACCCGGGGAGGAGATGTCCTGGTCTCCATCTCTGACGTCCCAGTTACCATGGAGCAGCCTGAATGCTGCGGAGACCATGGTCATTATGCGACCTTGGAGACCGTATGATGACAGGGAGGGAGAGAGGTTACACTAATTAAACCTACCCCATCCCTGGACCTGAGATTTAACCCCTTCAACACCACCCTATGACCTATAGGAATCCTGAAATCCTCAACTTCCCAAATGTATTGAAGCAGAGGCTACATGTTACCTGCACTGATACATTGTATCAGACAAGAGGTTTGATGGGGAGGGACACAAAACTCCTAAAATCTGCCATTGTGATATGCTTGGCTGTGGATTGTAGACTAAGAAATGTCCTCTGCGGGTAAATCCACTTCTAGAGGCTCCTATAGACCTATGTATTTCCCATTGTGTAGCCTGTCTAGCAGATCAGACTACACAAGCTTTGTAGTCTGTAACTATGGAGACACATATGTCTATATAGAAGCTATTTTCCATCAGGTTTATTTATATCATAGTCTCGGCTATGTCCTGCAGTCTACAAGACCCATCTATACACCTGAGCCCCCACAGCACGGCACCATCTACATCTACCCCCTTAATAATCCATCCCTGCACCCCCGGTACCCTCCATCCCTGCACCCCCGGTACCCTCCATCCCTGCACCCCCGGTACCCTCCATCCCTGCACCCCCGGTACCCTCCATCCCTACAAAATCCTCCATCCCTGCACCCCCAGGTACCCTCCATCCCTGCACCCCCAGGTACCCTCCATCCCTGCACCCCCAGGTACCCTCCATCCCTGCACCCCCAGGTACCCTCCATCCCTGCACCCCCAGGTACCCTCCATCCCTGCACCCCCAGGTACCCTCCATCCCTGCACCCCCAGGTACCCTCCATCCCTGCACCCCCAGGTACCCTCCATCCCTGCACCCCCAGGTACCCTCCATCCCTGCACCCCCAGGTACCCTCCATCCCTGCACCCCCAGGTACCCTCCATCCCTGCACCCCCAGGTACCCTCCATCCCTGCACCCCCAGGTACCCTCCATCCCTGCACCCCCAGGTACCCTCCATCCCTGCACCCCCAGGTACCCTCCATCCCTGCACCCCCAGGTACCCTCCATCCCTGCACCCCCAGGTACCCTCCATCCCTGCACCCCCAGGTACCCTCCATCCCTGCACCCCCAGGTACCCTCCATCCCTGCACCCCCAGGTACCCTCCATCCCTGCACCCCCAGGTACCCTCCATCCCTGCACCCCCAGGTACCCTCCATCCCTGCACCCCCAGGTACCCTCCATCCCTGCACCCCCAGGTACCCTCCATCCCTGCACCCCCAGGTACCCTCCATCCCTGCACCCCCAGGTACCCTCCATCCCTGCACCCCCAGGTACCCTCCATCCCTGCACCCCCAGGTACCCTCCATCCCTGCACCCCCAGGTACCCTCCATCCCTGCACCCCATGTACCCTCCATCCCTGCACCCCATGTACCCTCCATCCCTGCACCCCATGTATCCTCCATCCCTGCACCCCATGTATCCTCCATCCCTGCACCCCATGTATCCTACATCCCTGCACCCCATGTATCCTCCATCCCTGCACCCCCAGTATCCTCCATCCCTGCACCCCCAGTATCCTCCATCCCTGCACCCCCAGTATCCTCCATCCCTGCACCCCCAGTATCCTCCATCCCTGCACCCCCAGTATCCTAAATCCCTGCACCCCCAGTATCCTAAATCCCTGCACCCCCAGTATCCTAAATCCCTGCATCCCCAATATCATCTATCACTTCACCCCCAGTATCCTCCATCCCTACAAAATAATCAATCTCTGCAACCCCAGTATTATTTATCCCTGCACCCACAGTATAGTCCATCCCTGTACCCCCAGTATCCTCCATTCCTGCACCCCCAGTATTTTATATCCCTGCACCCCCAATATTATCCATCTCTGCACCCCAGCATCCTCCATCCATGCGCCCCCAGTATTATCTATCTCTGCACCCCAGCATCCTCCATCCATGCGCCCCCAGTATTATCTATCTCTGCACCCCAGCATCCTCCATCCATGCGCCCCCAGTATTATCTATCTCTGCACCCCAGCATCCTCCATCCATGCGCCCCCAGTATTATCTATCTCTGCACCCCAGCATCCTCCATCCATGCACCCCCAGTATTATCTATCTCTGCACCCCAGCATCCTCCATCCCTGCACCCCCAGTATCCTCCATCCCTACACCCCCGGTGATGCTGGTCCAAGCTGCAGGCCCCTCCATCCTCCCTGTAATGTGTATCAGGCCACTGGGCCGTCCAGCCCTGCATATAGAGGATGGGGCCGCGTACCCCAACTACAGCCTCTCCCCGGACAATGGATGATGTGCCCGGCATCTGCCCCTGACCTCCATCCCGAGCACATGCAGAGCTGCCCCCGATGCAGGACATCATCTGCACACCCAGGTAGATCCATGGCCACATACCTGCTCCAGCTGTGATGTCACTCAGCATCCTCCAGCCAGGGGGAGATGAGGGGGTCCCCCGGGCTGCGCCCCCATCACGGCTCTGCCATCCTGCCTGCTCCCGGGAGAAGCGACGATAAACACCCGGACACCACCGCAACAAAGCACCGACCCTCCCCCTGTCTGATCACACACCGAGGGGAGGAGGAGGAGGGATTCATGTGCTCCCCCTCCCCAAACTACAGCCTCCTCCTCACTACACATCCAGCAGGTATGTACACAGCACTGAGTGCAGCTCTGGAGGGAAACACAGGAAAATCAGTACAGGATAAGTAATGTCATGTATGTACACAGTGACTGCACCAGCAGCAGAATAGTGAGTGCAGCTCTGGAGTATAATACAGGATGTAACTCAGGATCAGTACAGGATAAGTAATGTCATGTATGTACACAGTGACTGCACCAGCAGCAGAATAGTGAGTGCAGCTCTGGAGTATAATACAGGATGTAACTCAGGATCAGTACAGGATAAGTAATGTCATGTATGTACACAGTGACTGCACCAGCAGCAGAATAGTGAGTGCAGCTCTGGAGTATAATACAGGATGTAACTCAGGATCAGTACAGGATAAGTAATGTCATGTATGTACATAGTGACTGCACCAGCAGCAGATAGTGAGTGCAGCTCTGGAGTATAATACAGGATGTAACTCAGGATCAGTACAGGATAAGTAATGTCATGTATGTACACAGTGACTGCACCAGCAGCAGAATAGTGAGTGCAGCTCTGGGGTATAATACAGGATATAACTCAGGATCAGTACAGGATAAGTAATGTCATGTATGTACAGTGACTGCACCAGCAGCAGAATAGTGAGTGCAGCTCTGGGGTATAATACAGGATGTAACTCAGGATCAGTGCAGGATAAGTAATGTCATGTATGTACACAGTGACTGCACCAGCAGCAGAATAGTGAGTGCAGCTCTGGGGTATAATACAGGATATAACTCAGGATCAGTACAGGATAAGTAATGTCATGTATGTACACAGTGACTGCACCAGCAGCAGAATAGTGAGTGCAGCTCTGGAGTATAATACAGGATGTAACTCAGGATCAGTACAGGATAAGTAATGTCATGTATGTACAGTGACTGCACCAGCAGCAGAATAGTGAGTGCAGCGCTGGAGTATAATACAGGATGTAACTCAGGATCAGTACAGGATAAGTAATGTCATGTATGTACACAGTGACTGCACCAGCAGCAGAATAGTGAGTGCAGCTCTGGAGTATAATACAGGATGTAACTCCGGATCAGTACAGGATAAGTAATGTCATGTATGTACACAGTGACTGCACCAGCAGCAGAATAGTGAGTGCAGCTCTGGGGTATAATACAGGATGTAACTCAGGATCAGTACAGGATAAGTAATGTCATGTATGTACACAGTAACTGCACCAGCAGCAGAATAGTGAGTGCAGCTCTGGAGTATAATACAGGATGTAACTCAGGATCAGTACAGGATAAGTAATGTCATGTATGTACACAGTGACTGCACCAGCAGCAGAATAGTGAGTGCAGCTCTGGAGTATAATACAGGATGTAACTCAGGATCAGTACAGGATAAGTAATGTCATGTATGTACACAGTGACTGCACCAGCAGCAGAATAGTGAGTGCAGCTCTGGGGTATAATACAGGATGTAACTCAGGATCAGTACAGGATAAGTAATGTCATGTATGTACACAGTGACTGCACCAGCAGCAGAATAGTGAGTGCAGCTCTGGGGTATAATACAGGATGTAACTCAGGATAAGTAATGTCATGTATGTACACAGTGACTGCACCAGCAGCAGAATAGTGAGTGCAGCTCTGGGGTATAATACAGGATGTAACTCAGGATCAGTACAGGATAAGTAATGTCATGTATGTACACAGTGACTGCACCAGCAGAATAGTGAGTGCAGCTCTGGGGTATAATACAGGATGTAACTCAGGATCAGTACAGGATAAGTAATGTCATGTATGTACACAGTGACTGCACCAGCAGCAGAATAGTGAGTGCAGCTCTGGAGTATAATACAGGATGTAACTCCGGATCAGTACAGGATAAGCAATGTCATGTATGTACACAGTGACTGCACCAGCAGCAGAATAGTGAGTGCAGCTCTGGGGTATAATACAGGATGTAACTCAGGATCAGTACAGGATAAGTAATGTCATGTATGTACACAGTAACTGCACCAGCAGCAGAATAGTGAGTGCAGCTCTGGAGTATAATACAGGATGTAACTCAGGATCAGTACAGGATAAGTAATGTCATGTATGTACACAGTGACTGCACCAGCAGCAGAATAGTGAGTGCAGCTCTGGAGTATAATACAGGATGTAACTCAGGATCAGTACAGGATAAGTAATGTCATGTATGTACACAGTGACTGCACCAGCAGCAGAATAGTGAGTGCAGCTCTGGGGTATAATACAGGATGTAACTCAGGATCAGTACAGGATAAGTAATGTCATGTATGTACACAGTGACTGCACCAGCAGCAGAATAGTGAGTGCAGCTCTGGGGCATAATACAGGATGTAACTCAGGATCAGTACAGGATTAGTAATGTCATGTATGTACACAGTGACTGCACCAGCAGCAGAATAGTGAGAGCAGCTCTGGGGTATAATACAGGATGTAACTCAGGATCAGTACAGGATAAGTAATGTCATGTATGTACACAGTGACTGCACCAGCAGCAGAATAGTGAGTGCAGCTCTGGGGTATAATACAGGATGTAACTCAGGATCAGTACAGGATAAGTAATGTCATGTATGTACACAGTGACTGCACCAGCAGCAGAATAGTGAGTGCAGCTCTGGGGTATAATACAGGATGGACACTGGTCTGAGGGGAGGGTGTGGGATTTAGTTTAGTATATAGTGTATTGTGTTTTCTGTGTTTGTTGCAATGTGGCATGTGATCTGTGTGGGGTGAGTTTATGTATATTTATGGTCATTTATGTTTATTTGTGGGTGTGGCTTGTCATTGTTTATTGGTTTGGTTTGGGATGTGATAATCTGTTGTGTGGGGGTTGTGATATTTGGTGCTTATTCATTTCGGTGTATTTTAAGTTATTGTTAAGGTAAGTTATTGTAAATATTTTTTATATATTGTATATTATGTTTGGTTTATGTTATATATTGTTATGTTTTATGTAACTCTGTATTACCAGCTGTAGCATTCAACCCCATATATATATATTTTTATTAACCTCTTAACGCTCAGCGTCCGATATATCGGACGCTGAGCTCAGCGACTTAGCACTCAGCGTCCGATATATCGGACGCTGAGCCGATGCCGGTTCAGCTCAAGATTAGAGCCGAACCGGCATCGGGAAACACGGGGTGCCGGCTGTGACTGATAGCCGTCACCCCAGTGTAACACCCGCGATCGGAGTTGTCTCTGATCGCGGGTGATTAACCCGTTAAATGCCGCGGTCATCACGACCGCGGCATGTAACATGCATCTGGGGTGTCTTTCCCCCACGATCAGCACCGATCATTGCTACGGTATCACTGGGGTCCGATCTGCACCCCAGTGTTACCTGCAGGAACTGACGGTAAGATGGCGTCTATGACGTCATCTTACTGGCAGAGTGCCACCCTATGCAAGTGCATAGGTTGACACTGATAATGCCCTGCAATACATAAGTATTGCAGGGTATTATTATGAACAAGCAATCAGATGATTGCTTGTTCATTTCCCATGGTGGAAAAAGTGAAAAAAAAAAAATTATTAAATAAAAAAATAAAGTAATAAATCACCAAAAATGCCCAAAAGCCCCAAAACATATAAAGAGCCATATAACTAAAAAAAAAAGTCTAAATCATAACACAAACCCCACATATATAGTATCACCGCGTCCGTAACAACCCGTAGAATAAAACTAAATAATTATTGAACCCGCACGATGAACGCCGTAAAAGAAAACTGTTATAAACCCTCCAAAAATTATGATTTTTACCTATTCAATCCCACAAAAAATGCTATAAAAAGTGATAAAAAAACCATATGTACTCTAGAATGATACTGGTGCAAAGTACAACGTGTCCCGCAAAAAACAAGCCATCAACCAGCTCCGTAGCCAAAAACGTAACAATGTTATGCCACTTGGAAGATGGCAATACAAAAATGATATATTTTTCCCCACAATAGGGTTTTATTTTACAAATTTAGTAAAACGCAAGAAAATATATTCGTGTCTGGTATCCCCGTTATCGTATAGACCCATAGAATAAAGATAACATGATTATTAGTCTATACGGTGAACACCACAAAAAAAAAGTAAAAAATCCAGTACAGAATTGATGCTTTTCTACTCATGACCTCAAAAAGAAGTTCCTAAATTTTCAACAATAGGCGATACCAACCCCAAAATGGTAACATTGGCAAAAGCATCTCATCCCGCAAAAAAAATGCCATCACATGGCCCCAATAACGAAAAAGCGAAAATTTTACAGCCTTCAAAAGGGGCCAATGAGGAAAGTAAAATCCTGGCAGCTGCAGGGCGCTCCTTCCCTTCTGCGTCTCGCTGTGCCCCCATAAAACAAGTAATGGCCACATGTGGGGGGTCTCTGTACTCGGAAGAAATTGTAGAACAAATTTTATGGTGGGTTTTGTATTTTTATCTTTTGGAAATGTGTAAATTTTAGGGCTAAATGAACGTATAAGGGAACAATATGACTATTCTAAATTTCGCCTCCATTTTGATTCATTTACTATGAAGATCTCAAGGGGTTAACAATCTTCGTAAAATCTGTTTCTGATAGCTTGAGGGGTGCAGATTTGAAATTGGGTTGGTTATATGGGGGGTTTTCATGCTAAATATGTAAATTTTCATTCAAAACTGTATATATCCCCAAAATAGTCAATTCTGAAAATCCGGAAAAGCGCTATTCTATTTGTAAGCCGCGAGACATCAAAATATATTATCCAGACATTTCAGAAATGGTGAAAATGTAAAGTAGACAAATGGGAAATGTTATTCAGCAACTTATTTAGGTGGTAAATCGATCTGCCTGAAAATGTAATGATTTTGAATTTCAAAAAAAGTGAGATTTTTCAAAAAATTCATCATTTTTTCTTTTTTTTGGAAAATAAACGCAAAACTTATCAGCCGACATTTACCACTAAAATGAAGCACAACATGTGGGGAAAAAACAATCTCAGAATCGCTTTGATAAGTAAAAGTGTTCAAAAGTTATAACCATATAAAGCGACGCAGGTCAGAATCCAAAAAATGGGGCTGAGCCTTAAGCTGTAAAATGGCTGCGTCCTTAAGGGGTTAATAGTGATTCCAAAAATGAGCCCTCAAACATCTACACAGGGTTTAGGGATTGGTTTAGACAGTGTCATCACTTCCAATGTAACAGGATAAAAAAAAATCACGTAAGAAGTAGCGGCGCCTATGAAGCCAGATCTCAGGAGACATTGGCCCTTTACCCCTATTCACAGCGGGGAAGAGAGAGTCCATGGTGTGAACACTCCCCATAGGAATCTATGACTTCTCTACTAGCAGCAAAACCGCCAAATACAGCAGAGTACACTGCTGCCCCCTCCTGGTATACAAGGGAGATGACATATACACGGCTTCTTACAGCCTCCACCAATCACAGCCGTGTAACCCCTTAGACCAGTGGTTCTCAACCTTTCTAATTCTGGGACCCCGCAATACAGTTCCTCATGTTGTGGTGACCCCAAACCATGCAACTCGCAGTAAAAACACAATAAAATTGCAGCTCCGATGGCTTTAGGTGACCCCCGGTTTTGGTCATTCGACCCCCGCTGGGGTCCCGACCCACAGGTTGAGAACCGCTGCCTTAGACGCTGCGGGCAGAATGAGACCACAGCATCTAATATCTTCTAGATGTCCCCTCATGAAAATTTATTGAAGGTGGGTACATGATATCACACCTTTAGGTATCCTACTGCGATAAAATTTTAAAAAAAAATGATCAAAGGCTTAAAAATATCTAAAAAAACCCCAAAAACAATAACCCCCCTTTAATCCTTTTAAACAATATTAAGAAACATTAATAAAATCCCCCCATATTTGGTAGCGATGCAGCATACTGAGCGTTGGAAATTAAAAAAAACCCTCAATAGACTGAGGGCTCGTTCACACGTTGCGTTTTGGTTGCGTTTTCATTGCGTTTGAAACGCATATACAACAGCTGATGTGAGGTAATTTGCCTAATTACATTACCGTTTACGTTTGTAAACGCAATGTTAACGCATGCGTTAACAAAACACATGCATTAACGCTTTGTTAACGCATGCGTTAACATCGCGTTTACGATGCGTTTTGTAAACGGAAACGTTAACAGTGATGTAATTAGGCAAATCACCTCTCCTCAGCTGCTGTATATGCGTTTCAAACGCAATGAAAACGCAGGTCAAAACGCAACGTGTGAACGCGCCCTGATTTTTTAGAAAGTCTGATCTACTCCCAGAGGGCACCGATGAAAATAACTGCGCATCACACAAAAAAAAAAAAATAAACCCTCGCCCAGCTCCGGCAGTAGGAAAATAAAAAAAAAATAAGCTACATCTTCATGAAGGTGGCGCCGCAAAAACTAAATATATATATATATATATATATATATATATACACACATATATGTAAATTAGGTATCACCCGAATGGAACTGACCCTCAGAATAAAACAGGAGGTTACATGTGGACGGCACAGTAAATACAAAACCCGCAAAAAAAAAGGCGCATGCGGGGGGCGCTGTTTATTGTCAATCGTACTGCGTTTAGAGTACGGAAAATGGGGGGGGGGGGGGACGGAAACACAAGAAACGAACAAGGGCCAGGACAGTTAATGGACACCCAAGCACAATCCTTGGGTACAATGCCTAATATTTAATATTCTGAAGACATTTGTGGCCCAAGGAAGTAATTTATGGGCTATTGGCATCTCTGTCATCCGTCGACATGAACTATAGTTTACATTTTTCCCATACAAAATAGTTAGTTTACAAAATTATACACATATGTGTTACATTTACCTCAGAAAACATCAAAAACACTAACTTTCTCCACACAAAACTGACCATTCTCCTCAAACTTTGTCTCCTCTAGTCACTTGTACACCCAGAATCATTTTCCCGCCTTAAATTGGTAATGAAGTTGAAGCGCTCCAGCAATGATTCCTGGGATTTGTAGTTCAACGGCCGCCTCTGGTTATTTGCGTTTACAAGACAGGAACTGCAGCTCCCAGAACACCGCGCACGGCTGAGGGTTTCTGGGAAGTGTAGTTCCGATCTTGTAATAACAAACGGCTGTATAAGCGAATAGTAAACTACAAATCCCAGAAGTCATTGCGGGTAGACCGTGAGAGGGAAAGTGATGTTGATGTTTTTAGAGGGTAATAATGGCAGGGGATGAGGAGAATGATGGAAAGGCTGTGCCTTGAAGTAAACCACACATGATTGCTTTGCTGGTGCTTGTAGTTCTCTTGCACCTGCAGAGCCAGTTTGCTGACATTATCATCATGGCTGTTATTTCATCACTGATATAATTATGTAGATTTTGGCTGACCATAACCATGTCATTCAATAAAGCCACAATCATTTTCCTCATTTTCACCAACTCTGCTTTCCATCAGTGAATAAAATCATTTTACTTCATCTCCAGAGTCTCCACTTACATTGACAATGTTAATATACACGGTTCAGACTCGGGCCGTGTTCACACATTGTGCATGAATTAGGTTTTGAAATGCAATTTAAGTGTTTTGCGGAGGAGCTATTTCCGAACATTGATGCGTTTACATCTAAACGCTTGCCATCCGAAACTAGCGACACGCTTTGACTCGTTTACTTGCTATTTCCTGAACACAAGCGTTTAGGCCTAAACACATCAGCATTTTGGAGTTACTCCTTCCCGATGCACTTGAATTGCCGGAGTATCATATGCCAGACCCCCACAGGTCTGATATTCGGAATAGCATTTATCACAAAATCATCCTTCACTATATTAATACACTGATTCCTGAGTCACGTCGTTGCTCTGTCAGCATTAAACCTCCTGCGAGAGCGAGGGGCTGTACCGAAACGTGCGGCTCCTGTGCAAACAGGGATTCGGTGATTGTATGTACCGCACAGCGCGCCATTAACCATATACAACAATGGGGGTCATTTTTCCCCCTTGCTGTTGGTGTTTTCGTGCCGTTTTCCTGCAAAAAGGCCATTTTTTAATGTTACACCTCAATTTGCCGTGGTTTTGCACCCTATTTGTCATTACATTGCGCTTCTTCACAGATGTTTGCACCCTATTTATTATACTATTGCGCCTACATGGACACAAATAACTGCGCTATAACAGGCCAGTCCTGACCACGCTTAGGAAAATCAATGTTATGATTTGCGCAACAAATTGCGCCTTTTTTAAATTTACGCCTAATAAGGCGCAAAAAAAATCTGCATTTGACAAAAAGCCAAAATGACAAAGACAAAGAGGTGCAAAAAATAGACTCACAACAGGCGCAAAAAGAGCACAGAGAAGGGGGAAATAAGATAAACGACCCCCATAATGTTCCTAGGTGTATCCTACGTGTATATGACAATACCTCTAGTAACAATGCCTTTAATTTTAGCTTTCACATTTCTCCATGGTGAAGACACACGCCCCGCATGGCTCCCTAGGTCACAGCTGCTTTGCATTTCCCTATTATGATATGTTTTTCTTTTACTAAATATGATATGATAGTGAGTTATGACACCACACAGGTGTGATCCGGTGTTGTTTGGCTCTGCAGGGGTTAAGCCCGGTGTAATTCCCGCAGGTTACGGAGCCGTTCCAGCATTGGTGGTGCTGCCCTCGGGGGATCCGTATGCACCTGGAGGATTGTGCAGGAATAATACTTGTGCATTGTGTGGAAGGCATCGGGTAGAGTACGCCCGCTCTCCTAAATCTACACCCGGAGGGGTCACCTGGAGCTCGCGCTGCGTCCACCTCCCATTGTGCTGAGCCAGCACTTCACCAAATAATGTGAGTAGCTTCCCCTGGGGTGGTCTCAGAGGATGGAAATATATATATAACCATCCAGTGTCAGCTATCATCTTCATGCTTTACCACCCCTGAGTCGTTTCATTGTTCTCTGTTATCAGCCATTTTAAGTTGATTGTAGTGTTCTTCAATGGTATGGGTAGCGGGAAGTGTGGAAAGCTCCCTGCCCCACCATGTTCACATAGGCTGTCACATAACCTATCCCATCCTGAAAACCCTCAAAGTTTGCATTCACATGTGGCGTTTACATAAATGCAATGTAAATGCAACATGTGAACGCAGCCTAAGTTTTGGATGCGTCTTCCTCCCGTTTTGAGACACATTACGAAGTTCCCTCCAAGAATGTGGCCTTATTATGCATCTCGTGTCATGCATCAGTGTAAAGGGGCGAAATCTCCACAAAAATTTGCATGTGAATTGCATAAGATTTTGCCACTGTCCTTGGTGTGTGAGATATCGTTAATCTTGGGACAACCCCTTATCTGGCCTACAGAGCCGAATTCCTATTTGACGTGACGGCCATCTGCGTCCCAATCGTAGTGTCTAACGTTACACTGTCATTAAGAGATTAGCACAGACAATAGAGAGTGAACCATCTGTCCTTCTGTTTCAGGGACTTCACCGCTTGTGGGAATCCTTGGTGATGATGAAGTGACTGGATTTAGAAACCCGAGCAAGAAAAAAAATTGTGAAACCGGCCAAGATTCAATAATCTGCGTCCAGTGATCCTCAAGACATGTCCTGCTCAGAGGCCTCGACCTCAAGCTACCTCAGGACCTCCCGGGAATGCGAGGAGGATGCCGTGGCACACCCTGACCTGGTCACAATATCTGATGAGGGAACGTTAGACTTCAGACCGGGATGTAACCAGACGGCTCAAGATCTCGTCAACTCAATCCTATCACCTAGGACTTGGGAGAAGTATCTGGCCTCCTGGAAGTCATGGATGCAGTTCAAGAGAGCAGCGCGCCAAAGAGGATGGTGCCGGGCTGAGAAGATCATGGTGGACTTCTTTGAACATCTAATATCCAGTGGGTACAGCAGGGGGAAAGTGGTGGGCACCTTAGCCGGAATCTCGTTTTGCTTGCAGATCATGGAAAAGAAAGATGTCACCAAACAGTTCCTCATCCAGCAGATGTTGACGAGCTGGAGGAACAAGGAGATGGAGGACAATGTGGACACGGAGAGTAATGGCGACTACGGGGAGCTCCTGACCCCCGAGATGCTGGCCTCAGTGCTCTACGCCACCAAAAAGGTCTGCTTCGACAACAACGAGAGCCGGCTCTTCGCTGCCGCCTTCACTTTGGCGTTCTATGGCTCCTTCGACATGGAAGAGCTGACGGCCAGAAGCAAAGACGAAGACGGCACTGGACTCTTGTTCAAAGACGTCATCGTAGAGCGCAACTCCATCTATTGTAAGATGCAGAAAGTCCGATCAAACAAGAGCCAATGGGTGGAGGTGAAAAAGCGTGACGACAAATTCTTATGCCCCCTGAATAGGATGAGGAAATACCTGGAGGTGAGGCCGGAGGGGGGCAGAAACTTTTTCATGCATGAGAACGGGACACCGCTGACGCAGTTCCAGTTCAGCAGGGTCCTGTCCTTTGCCCTGGATGAAGCGGGGATCGATTCAAGAAGGTTTGGACCTCATTCCCTGTCTTACAAGACATGAAGATGCCGAGCCAGCAGGGGGTGCGTGATATGTGCGAAGCGTGATAAGTGATAGAGATTTTGGTTGATACTTGGATTAAGATTTGGCAACATGAGCGCAAAGCGTGATGCAGGATCCTCAGCGCAAATCAGTCCAGTCTGGACGTATCCATTGTGGGATGTATAATCTGATAATCTGATGTGTATCTGCTAGACCAGCACGCAAATTTTTTCGTTGTGGAGCTTAAGTCTGCGTTCACACGTTGCCTTTTCAAATGCAAAGGAAAATGGTGTTACCCAATCAATGATTTGTTTCCTCTGAAACTCATGATATCAGGAATGAGCATGTAACCAGTGGAAAACACAAGGTGCTTGTTACCGATCGCATGCGTTTCAGTGTGTAAACGCATCTGAATGTGTCTGAACTGCGTTTTGAAATGTAATGTGTGAACACGGCCACAAAAGGGACACAAAATCTGCCTTGCAGGTGGATACAATTTATTGTTCCCTGATATCAGCTATGTCAGACACTAGTGCAGATTGCTAATGACCCTAATCTGCAGGTCCTAGGTGAGGATCTGGATGCAATCTATTGTTCCCTGCTATCAGCCACTAGTACCGATTCCTAAAGACCCTAATCTCTGCAGGACATCAGCAGGTTCTATGTGAGGACCTAGGTGGAATCTATTGTTCCCTGCTATCAGCCACTAGTGCAGGATATCAGCAGGTCCTGGGTGAGATTGGCGTCAGTGAATAGCTTCCCCTGTATATAGCTTCTTCCTGTAGTAGGTGTTGGTGCGGGTCATCACGTTGGGTGGGTACTATAGACGGTGAGGGGTTAGGTTATTATATGATGTAATATAACGGATAATACTTCCTGTGTGTCTCCATATTGGGCCATATCCCTCTATAGTGAGAAATCTCCAGTGCATTTTGGATTCCCCTCGCTTGCCGCCATCTTCCTGGAGACCTCTCTCGGGTCTTTGAAGGACATTTTCCATGTGCCCTCAGATGTGATTGTTGTTTCTCTTCATCCCACAGAATCCTGTGTCTTATCATCTGTATCTTTCATTGTCTTCGTCTTGGAATAAAGTTTTCATAAATTCTCTTTGTTGGGTTTTCACTTTCCGTCACTGTGACGTGGGACGCGTGGACGCCGCCGTTGTTATTCTGTTGTCCAGAACGTTGACCTGTGACCCGGGTGGAGTTATGTTCTGTCTTATATCCTTCCTTATCAGTTCCTACATCATATACGAGGAGAGATTGTGTTACATAATATTATTGCAACATTGTATTTATTCTTAAAGGGGAACACCAGATTTTTTTGCAAAATGCCTTTTATTAATCCCTGATAAATTCTAATTACCATGACGGTATCCCATATAATTATGGAGAGCCCATTTAATTCTTCCTGGAACATCTACAGACAAGGGTCTCGCCTTCAGCCTCGTCATGGTGTTGCAGTGACAACAGGTAAGCCAAACAGACACGGGGAGGACACACAAGCTTCATGCAGACCTTGGTCAGATTTGACTCCTGAGCCTAATGTGACTTGGCCCAGAAGCTTCCACTCTTACAGATGATGGGAACCACCTAGGGTTGGGGGACTCATCTAGTCCTTGAATAGGAACCCACATCTAGGTCTGTGGTCAGGAGGTGGTAGTCTGATTAGGGGGGATCCGAGTGTGTGTCCCCCTATAACAGCTAGGAGCAGACTCATTGGGTCATTATGTCACCTCTTACCGCTGGACTACTATACCCATCAGGAAGTCATCTCAACATCCAGGACCCCTGTGAGATTGACACGTGACAAGTGGGAGGTGGGCCGTGCTGCAGTTACCTGTAGTCTCACCTGTTTTTAGTGAAGCAGATGCCGGAATTATCCCGGAGGACTAATTAATTGTATCTGAAGAATCAGATGTAAATTATATTTAGACCCCGGCGTCGGGTGAAATTAGTCACGCTGGGAAATAAGAGGCGCAAGCGATGTTGTTCAAGTAATTATCAGGTGTGAGGAGGAGGGGGCGGCTGATACGGAGTCCCTGCATCCCTGGATGTAAGGGTAAATCTGTTCTTCTGCTAGGGATACTGTATGGGCAGATCCACTCTGGCCTTATCCCCCTACCCATCTGACTACGACTACAGCTCTACTTCTCCTAGAATGGCCACTTACCTCCAGGTGTAAAGCAGTAAGTAGATATGTAAGGGGGGGGGGTCATTTTACATTGTTCCTCCAATCTAGGAAGTCTGTTTCTGTTTTGGCCTATACCCAGTTATTATGGCGTGCCCACTGGGAGGCTACTAAGCCGAGCTTATATCATCATAGGGACGTCTCCAAAAACAGGAGATTTAGTAGCATTTTAGGTAGCATAAATCAGAGAGAGCAGCTATTTTTCACTTATTAGACCCAGTGATCATGTATTACACCCTAAACATTGCCGGACTACTATTTATGTCAGTGACTAATGTCAGGGGACCACTTTAATCTTAAATATGGTGGAAACCGGCAAAATAAAAGTGTAGGTTACTATCCCTTTAAATGTGTTCATCTCGGTGACTACTATCTACCTGCTCACATCCGACTCTTAAGATCTGTAGAGCTCCGCCCCGTCCCGCCCACCAGCCAGTCACATCTGCTCTGTCTAGCGCTGCAGTGCGATCGCTGTGAAAGCTCCGCGTCTATTGGCCACGCGACGATGCGGGTGGGCGGGGCTTTCGTCAGCGGTCACATACTGTCACTACTTCCGGGTTGAGCGGCGGATCGGTGTTTAGCGCTGTGCACACGGTACTGTACCGCAGGGGAACCGCACTGGCATTCTGGGACTTGTTATTTACATAGTCTTAAAGGGGCAGAGACTGCAGTGTGTGTATAACCCACTGTCACCTATCGCAATGCATTATGGTCTATAATATGGGAGCAGGAGACTGAGGGTCACAGCTTTCACTCCATTCTTGTAGATTCTGATTTTAGTGTCTTGTGCTTCCTCTGTCATACCACAGGAGGCGCTGTGACTGCCCGGATCATGGCGGTGACTGAGAACGTGTCCAGCTGCTCCCTGAGCGCCATGTGGGACTGGTCACATCTGTCACTATCAGGGACCCCGCCGGCCGTGACCCTGCTGGACGCCGCAACCGATCTGCTGGTGCTGGAGAGAAACTTCCCCGGGGCCCTGGAGATGTGCGAGCGAGGACTGCAGATCATCAGCACCGAGCCCGGGGAGAGGAGGTGAGGACCCCCGGCCACAGGGGGCGCCACACACCCACATAATAGCCCTAAGCTACTGTCACCCTGAGTAACATGTCCTGTCTGCTGCCCCAGGAATAATCAGGTGAAGGCGTCTCTGGTGGTGATAGCGATCCAGGCCCTGGCGGAGATGGAGCGATGGCGGGAGGTCCTGCCCTGGATGCTGCAGTATTACCAGAGCCCCCAGGAGATACCGCACAACATCATGGAGATGTGGTAATGTCACATAGCAGAATAGTGAGTGCAGCTCTGGGGTATAATACAGGATGTAAATCAGGATCAGTACAGGATAAGTAATGTCATGTATGTACACAGTGACTGCACCAGCAGCAGAATAGTGAGTGCAGCTCTGGGGTATAATACAGGATGTAACTCAGGATCAGTACAGGATAAGTAATGTCATGTATGTACACAGTGACTGCACCAGCAGCAGAATAGTGAGTGCAGCTCTGGAGTATAATACAGGATGTAACTCAGGATCAGTACAGGATAAGTAATGTCATGTATGTACACAGTGACTGCACCAGCAGCAGAATAGTGAGTGCAGCTCTGGGGTATAATACAGGATGTAACTCAGGATCAGTACAGGATAAGTAATGTCATGTATGTACATGGTGACTGCACCAGCAGCAGAATAGTGAGTGCAGCTCTGGGGTATAATACAGGATGTAACTCAGGATCAGTACAGGATAAGTAATGTCATGTATGTACACAGTGACTGCACCAGCAGCAGAATAGTGAGTACAGCTCTGGGGTATAATACAGGATGTAACTCAGGATCAGTACAGGATAAGTAATGTCATGTATGTACACAGTGACTGCACCAGCAGCAGAATAGTGAGTGCAGCTCTGGAGTATAATACAGGATGTAACTCAGGATCAGTACAGGATAAGTAATGTCATGTATGTACACAGTGACTGCACCAGCAGCAGAATAGTGAGTGCAGCTCTGGGGTATAATACAGGATGTAACTCAGGATCAGTACAGGATAAGTAATGTCATGTATGTACACAGTGACTGCACCAGCAGCAGAATAGTGAGTGCAGCTCTGGAGTATAATACAGGATGTAACTCAGGATCAGTACAGGATAAGTAATGTCATGTATGTACACAGTGACTGCACCAGCAGCAGAATAGTGAGTGCAGCTCTGGAGTATAATACAGGATGTAACTCAGGATCAGTACAGGATAAGTAATGTCATGTATGTACACAGTGACTGCACCAGCAGCAGAATAGTGAGTGCAGCTCTGGCTCAGATGATCTATGTTTGTTCTGCCTGCAGCCTCCTCCTGTATAGCAGGGTGAAGCAGCCCCATGTGATGCTGGAGCTGAGCAAGGATTGGCTGCGCGGTCAGGTTACTCGTCCCTCCCTGCAGTATAAGAGGGTGGCGGAGTTGCACCTCTTGAATATTCTGCTCCCCCTTGGCCACTTTTCAGAGGCAGAGGATTTGGCTGTGGACCCTCGAGTGTTCACAAAACAGCAGCAAGAAGCGGCTCTGACGGCTGTGAGAGAGGAGAAGCGGCGACAGGAGGAGAAGGAGGCGGCCCAGATAGAAAGCGAGCAGCAGAACCAGCGCACGCTCAGTCCATCAGGTACTGGCACCCAGATCCCCCTCCGGTTGTATCAGTGCAGGGAGAAGTTATTGTCATATGAACTCTGCATTGCAGGAAATGTACGTGGGAAATACCTGCAGGTGGCACGGCTGCTATACAGGGCCCTGAGTGCCGCAGTGACGTGGACCCGTAGGATCCCCCTCCGAAATACGCTGCTGGCACTGCTGCTCCTGTCTGTCATCATCCTGCGCCTGGATCCAGGTAAGATCAGGACCGGAGCCTAGAGGTGCAAGATAAGGGATCACAGGGTGAATGGGCACCCATGCTGACCCCTGACCACTGCTGGCTATGATAGAAAGGTGTCAGGACACAGGACATGGCAGCTCGCTGTGTATGAGGGGTGTAGTCACAGAGGGGTCAGAGCGCCCATGCTGACCCCAGACCACTGCTGGCTATGATAGAAAGGTGTCAGGACACACAGGACATGGCAGCTCGCTGTGTATGGGGGGTGTAGTCACAGAGGGGTCAGAGCGCCCATGCTGACCCCTGACCACTGCTGGCTATGATAGAAAGGTGTCAGGACACACAGGACATGGCAGCTCGCTGTGTATGGGGGGTGTAGTCACAGAGAGGTCAGAGCGCCCATGCTGACCCCTGACCACTGCTGGCTATGATAGAAAGGTGTCAGGACACAGTACATGGCAGCTCCCTGTGTATGGGGGGTGTAGTCACAGAGGGGTCAGAGCGCCCATGCTGACCCCTGACCACTGCTGGCTATGATAGAAAGGTGTCAGGACACACAGGACATGGCAGCTCGCTGTGTATGGGGGGTGTAGTCACAGAGGGGTCAGAGCACCCATGCTGACCCCTCACCACTGCTGGCTATGATAGGAAGGTGTCAGGACACACAGGACATGGCAGCTCGCTGTGTATGGGGGGTGTAGTCACAGAGGGGTCAGAGCACCCATGCTGACCCCTGACCACTGCTGGCTATGATAGAAAGGTGTCAGGACACACAGGACATGGCAGCTCGCTGTGTATGGGGGGTGTAGTCACAGAGGGGTCAGAGCACCCATGCTGACCCCTGACCACTGCTGGCTATGATAGAAAGGTGTCAGGACACACAGGACATGGCTGCTCGCTGTGTATGGGGGGTGTAGTCACAGAAAGGTCAGAGCGCCCATGCTGACCCCTGACCACTGCTGGCTATGATAGAAAGGTGTCAGGACACACAGGACATGGCTGCTCGCTGTGTATGGGGGGTGTAGTCACAGAAAGGTCAGAGCGCCCATGCTGACCCCTGACCACTGCTGGCTATGATAGAAAGGTGTCAGGACACACAGGACATGGCAGCTCACTGTGTATGGGGGGTGTAGTCACAGAGGGGTCAGAGCGCCCATGCTGACCCCTGACCACTGCTGGCTATGATAGAAAGGTGTCAGGACACACAGGACATGGCAGCTCGCTGTGTATGGGGGGTGTAGTCACAGAGGGGTCAGAGCGCCCATGCTGACCCCTGACCACTGCTGGTTATGATAGAAAGGTGTCAGGACACAGGACATGGCAGCTCGCTGTGTATGGGGGTGTAGTCACAGAGAGGTCAGAGCGCCCATGCTGACCCCTGACCACTACTGGCTATGATAGAAAAGTGTCAGGACACACAGGACATGGCAGCTCGCTGTGTATGGGGGTGTAGTCACAGAGAGGTCAGAGCGCCCATGCTGACCCCTGACCACTACTGGCTATGATAGAAAAGTGTCAGGACACACAGGACATGGCAGCTCCCTGTGTATGGGGGATGTAGTCACAGAGGGGTCAGAGCGCCCATGCTGACCCCTGACCACTGCTGGCTATGATAGAAAGGTGTCAGGACACACAGGACATGGCAGCTCGATGTGTATGGGGGTGTAGTCACAGAGGGGTCAGAGCGCCCATGCTGACCCCTGACCACTGCTGGCTATGATAGAAAGGTGTCAGGACACAGGACATGGCAGCTCGCTGTGTATGAGGGGTGTAGTCACAGAGGGGTCAGAGCGCCCATGCTGACCCCTGACCACTGCTGGCTATGATATAAAGGTGTCAGGACACAGGACATGGCAGCTCGTTGTGTATGGGGGTGTAGTCACAGAGGGGTCAGAGCACCCATGCTGACCCCTGACCACTGCTGGCTATGATAGAAAGGTGTCAGGACACACAGGACATGGCAGCTCGCTGTGTATGGGGGGTGTAGTCACAGAGGGGTCAGAGCGCCCATGCTGACCCCAGACCCCTGCTGGCTATGATAGAAAGGTGTCAGGACACATAGGACATGGCAGCTCCCTGTGTATGGGGGTGTAGTCACAGAGGGGTCAGAGCGCCCATGCTGACCCCTGACCATTGCTGGCTATGATAGAAAGGTGTCAGGACAAACAAGACATGGCAGCTCGCTGTGTATGGGGGATGTAATCATAGAGGGGTCAGAGCGCCCATGCTGACCCTTGACCCCTGATGGCTATGATAGAAAGGTGTCAGGACACACAGGACATGGCAGCTCGCTGTGTATGGGGGATGTAGCCACAGAGGGGCCAGAGCACCCATGCTGACCCCTGACCACTGCTGGCTATGATAGAAAGGTGTCAGGACACACAGGACATGGCAGCTCGCTGTGTATGGGGGGTGTAGTCACAGAGGGGTCAGAGCACCCATGCTGACCCCTGACCACTGCTGGCTATGATAGAAAGGTGTCAGGACACACAGGACATGGCAGCTCGCTGTGTATGGGGGGTGTAGTCACAGAGGGGTCAGAGCACCCATGCTGACCCCTGACCACTGCTGGCTATGATAGAAAGGTGTCAGGACACACAGGACATGGCAGCTCGCTGTGTATGGGGGTGTAGTCACAGAGGGGTCAGAGCACCCATGCTGACCCCTGACCACTTCTGGCTATGATAGAAAGGTGTCAGGACACACACAGGACATGGCAGCTCGCTGTGTATGGGGGGTGTAGTCACAGAGAGGTCAGAGCGCCCATGCTGACCCCTGACCACTGCTGGCTATGATAGAAAGGTGTCAGGACACACAGGACATGGCAGCTCGCTGTGTATGGGGGTGTAGTCACAGAGGGGTCAGAGCGCCCATGCTGACCCCTGACCACTGCTGGCTATGATAGAAAGGTGTCAGGACACAGGACATGGCAGCTCGCTGTGTATGGGGGGTGTAGTCACAGAGGGGTCAGAGCACCCATGCTGACCCCTGACCACTGCTGGCTATGATAGAAAGGTGTCAGGACACACAGGACATGGCAGCTCGCTGTGTATGGGGGGTGTAGTCACAGAGGGGTCAGAGCGCCCATGCTGACCCCTGACCACTGCTGGCTATGATAGAAAGGTGTCAGGACACACAGGACATGGCAGCTCGCTGTGTATGGGGGGTGTAGTCACAGAGGGGTCAGAGCGCCCATGCTGACCCCTGACCACTACTGGCTATGATAGAAAGGTGTCAGGACACAGGACATGGCAGCTCGCTGTGTATGGGGGGGTGTAGTCACAGAGGGGTCAGAGCGCCCATGCTGACCCCTGACCACTGCTGGTTATGATAGAAAGGTGTCAGGACACACAGGACATGGCAGCTCGCTGTGTATGGGGGGTGTAGTCACAGAGGGGTCAGAGCGCCCATGCTGACCCCTGACCACTGCTGGCTATGATAGAAAGGTGTCAGGACACACAGGACATGGCAGCTCGCTGTGTATGGGGGTGTAGTCACAGAGGGGTCAGAGTGCCCATGCTGACCCCTGACCACTGCTGGCTATGATAGAAAGGTATCAGGACACACAGGACATGGCAGCTCGCTGTGTATGGGGGTGTAGTCACAGAGGGGTCAGAGTGCCCATGCTGACCCCTGACCACTGCTGGCTATGATAGAAAGGTGTCAGGACACACAGGACATGGCAGCTCGCTGTGTATGGGGGGTGTAGTCACAGAGGGGTCAGAGCGCCCATGCTGACCCCTGACCACTGCTGGCTATGATAGAAAGGTGTCAGGACACACAGGACATGGCAGCTCGCTGTGTATGGGTGGTGTAGTCACAGAGGGGTCAGAGCACCCATGCTGACCCCTGACCACTGCTGGCTATGATAGAAAGGTGTCAGGACACAGGACATGGCAGCTCGCTGTGTATGGGGGTGTAGTCACAGAGGGGTCAGAGCGCCCATGCTGACCCCTGACCACTGCTGGCTATGATAGAAAGGTGTCAGGACACAGGACATGGCAGCTCGCTGTGTATGGGGGGTGTAGTCACAGAGGGGTCAGAGCACCCATGCTGACCCCTGACCACTGCTGGCTATGATAGAAAGGTATCAGGACACACAGGACATGGCAGCTCGCTGTGTATGGGGGGTGTAGTCACAGAGAGGTCAGAGCGCCCATGCTGACCCCTGACCACTGCTGGCTATGATAGAAAGGTGTCAGGACACACAGGACATGGCAGCTCGCTGTGTATGGGGGATGTAGCCACAGAGGGGTCAGAGCGCCCATGCTGACCCCTGACCACTGCTGGCTATGATAGAAAGGTGTCAGGACACACAGGACATGGCAGCTCGCTGTGTATGGGGGATGTAGCCACAGAGGGGTCAGAGCGCCCATGCTGACCCCTGACCACTGCTGGCTATGATAGAAAGGTGTCAGGACACACAGGACATGGCAGCTCGCTGTGTATGGGGGGTGTAGTCACAGAGGGGTCAGAGAGCCCATGCTGACCCCTGACCAGTGCTGGCTATGATAGAAAGGTGTCAGGACACAGGACATGGCAGCTCGCTGTGTATGGGGATGTAGTCACAGAGGGGTCAGAGCACCCATGCTGACCCCTGACCACTGCTGGCTATGATAGAAAGGTGTCAGGACACACAGGACATGGCAGCTCGCTGTGTATGGGGATGTAGTCACAGAGGGGTCAGAGCGCCCATGCTGACCCCTGACCACTGCTGGCTATGATAGAAAGGTGTCAGGACACACAGGACATGGCAGCTCACTGTGTATGGGGGGTGTAATCACAGAGGGGTCATAGCCCCCATGCTGACCCCTAACCTCTGCTGGCTATGATAGAAAGGTGTCAGGACACACAGGACATGGCAGCTCGCTGTGTATGGGGGGTGTAGTCACAGAGGGGTCAGAGCGCCCATGCTGACCCCAGACCACTGCTGGCTATGATAGAAAGGTGTCAGGACACACAGGACATGGCAGTTAGCTGTGTATGGGGGGTGTAGTCACAGAGGGGTCAGAGCGCCCATGCTGACCCCTGACCACTGCTGGCTATGATAGAAAGGTGTCAGGACACAGGACATGGCAGCTTGCTGTGTATGGGGGGTGTAGTCACAGAGGGGTCAGAGCGCCCATGCTGACCCCTGACCACTGCTGGCTATGATAGAAAGGTGTCAGGACACACAGGACATGGCAGCTCGCTGTGTATGGGGGTGTAGTCACAGAGAGGGGTCAGAGCACCCATGCTGACCCCTGACCACTGCTGGCTATGATAGGTGTCAGGACCAATGTATATTCTCTTGTCTTTCAGCTTCTCCGGCCTCCCAGGATCCGATCTCGCGTCTTCTTCTGCTTTTGCGCCAGATTTTTGGTAGTTTATTCAGAAATCGCTGAGCGTGTTTGATCTGCACCCCCCTCCCCCCCACACCGGGGTCTGATTCAAGTATTTTGGATTTGCGAATAGAAGGTCAGAACTGCAGTAAATCCTGACACCGGGAGACGCGTCAAGGACAATAGAACTTTGTAAGGATAAAGACTCCTTTTTTGTCAGAATTGTTACTGAAATGTTAATTTATTTTGATTTATGATTTATTTTTGTAATAAACACGATATCGTTACATTGTTGGTGGCTGTGATGTAGGGGTGGGGCTAGTCCTCTGTTTCTATGGTTACAGCAATGTTGTGATGTCATGGGATTCTGTGTGATGTCAGGGAATGTTCGGTGTCATCCTCTCTGCACGATCCGTCCTGCCGCACACAAGACCCCGCACAGGACCCCGCAGCATCTACAGACATCGCACCGCGGACGCACGGCACAGACAATGGTACAGTCCTCAGGATGGGGCCGCACTCCACTAATGGCTGGGTTATTTTTGGGATCTCTGTAGAAGGCGGGGGGGGGGGGGGCACTTTTTTTTATTTCGCTCCACTGAATCCATTTTCAACCCTTTCCTTCCCAATATCACCGCAAAAATGTATTATTAGATTCTGACCCAAATCTAAAGGGGGGGAGGCCTATAAATGTGTGTCCTAAGATGGGTGGTCCATAATTTTAGGCTGTGTTGTAGCTATCGGGAGTGTTCCAGAATCTCTTCAGGCTTCCCTGTATCTATGAGGTCATAAATGTTCTGTACTGTTTCCAGGCACCCCTGTATCTATGGGGTGTGGGGGGTACATGATGTTATCAGGCTCCCCTGTATCTATGGGGTGTGGGAGGTACATGATGTTATCAGGCTGCCCTGTATCTATGGGGTGTGGGGGGTACATGATGTTATCAGGCTGCCCTGTATCTATGGGGTGTGGGGGGTACATGATGTTATCAGGCTGCCCTGTATCTATGGGGTGTGGGGGGGTACATGATGTTATCAGGCTGCCCTGTATCTATGGGGTGTGGGGGGTACATGATGTTATCAGGCTGCCCTGTATCTATGGGGTGTGGGGGGTACATGATGTTATCAGGCTGCCCTGTATCTATGGGGTGTGGGGGGTACATGATGTTATCAGGCTGCCCTGTATCTATGGGGTGTGGGGGGTACATGATGTTATCAGGCTCCCCTGTATCTATGGTGTGTGGGGGGTACATGATGTTATCAGGCTCCCCTGTATCTATGGGGTGTGGGGGGTACATGATGTTATCAGGCTCCCCTGTATCTATGGGGTGTGGGGGGTACATGATGTTATCAGGCTCCCCTGTATCTATGGGGTGTGGGGGTACATGATGTTATCAGGCTGCCCTGTATCTATGGGGTGTGGGGGGTACATGATGTTATCAGGCTCCCCTGTATCTATGGGGTGTGAGGGGGTACATGATGTTATCAGGCTCCCCTGTATCTATGGGGTGTGGAGGTACATGATGTTATCAGGCTGCCCTGTATCTATGGGGTGTGGGGGGTACATGATGTTATCAGGCTGCCCTGTATCTATGGGGTGTGGGGGGTACATGATGTTATCAGGCTCCCCTGTATCTATGGGGTGTGGGGGGTACATGATGTTATCAGGCTCCCCTGTATCTATGGGGTGTGGGGGGTACATGATGTTATCAGGCTGTCCTGTATCTATGGGGTGTGGGGGGTACATGATGTTATCAGGCTGCCCTGTATCTATGGGGTGTGGGGGGTACATGATGTTATCAGGCTGCCCTGTATCTATGGGGTGTGGGGGGGTACATGATGTTATCAGGCTCCCCTGTATCTATGGGGTGTGGGGGGTACATGATGTTATCAGGCTCCCCTGTATCTATGGGGTGTGGGGGGTACATGATGTTATCAGGCTCCCCTGTATCTATGGGGTGTGGGGGGTACATGATGTTATCAGGCTCCCCTGTATCTATGGGGTGTGGGGGTACATGATGTTATCAGGCTCCCCTGTATCTATGGGGTGTGGGGGGTACATGATGTTATCAGGCTGCCCTGTATCTATGGGGTGTGGGGGGTACATGATGTTATCAGGCTGCCCTGTATCTATGGGGTGTGGGGGGTACATGATGTTATCAGGCTCCCCTGTATCTATGGGGTGTGGGGGGTACATGATGTTATCAGGCTCCCCTGTATCTATGGGGTGTGGGGGGTACATGATGTTATCGGGCTCCCCTGTATCTATGGGGTGTGGGGGGTACATGATGTTATCAGGCTCCCCTGTATCTATGGGGTGTGGGGGGGGGGTACATGATGTTATCAGGCTCCCCTGTATCTATGGGGTGTGGGGGGGGGTACATGATGTTATCAGGCTGCCCTGTATCTATGGGGTGTGGGGGGTACATGATGTTATCAGGCTGCCCTGTATCTATGGGGTGTGGGGGGTACATGATGTTATCAGGCTGCCCTGTATCTATGGGGTGTGGGGGGTACATGATGTTATCAGGCTGCCCTGTATCTATGGGGTGTGGGGGGTACATGATGTTATCAGGCTCCCCTGTATCTATGGGGTGTGGGGGGTACATGATGTTATCAGGCTGCCCTGTATCTATGGGGTGTGGGGGGTACATGATGTTATCAGGCTGCCCTGTATCTATGGGGTGTGGGTGTGGGGGGTACATGATGTTATCAGGCTGCCCTGTATCTATGGGGTGTGGGGGGTAGATGATGTTATCAGGCTCCCCTGTATCTATGGGGTGTGGGGGGGGGGGTACATGATGTTATCGGGCTCCCCTGTATCTATGGGGTGTGGGGGGTACATGATGTTATCAGGCTGCCCTGTATCTATGGGGTGTGGAGGGTACATGATGTTATCAGGCTCCCCTGTATCTATGGGGTGTGGGGGGTACATGATGTTATCAGGCTGCCCTGTATCTATGGGGTGTGGGAGGTACATGATGTTATCAGGCTGCCCTGTATCTATGGGGTGTGGGAGGTACATGATGTTATCAGGCTCCCCTGTATCTATGGGGTGTGGGGGGTACATGATGTTATCAGGCTGCCCTGTATCTATGGGGTGTGGGAGGTACATGATGTTATCAGGCTCCCCTGTATCTATGGGGTGTGGAGGGTACATGATGTTATCAGGCTGCCCTGTATCTATGGGGTGTGGGGGTACATGATGTTATCAGGCTCTCCTGTATCTATGGGGTGTGGGGGGTACATGATGTTATCAGGCTGCCCTGTATCTATGGGGTGTGGGGGGTACATGATGTTATCAGGCTCCCCTGTATCTATGGGGTGTGGGGGGTACATGATGTTATCAGGCTCTCCTGTATCTATGGGGTGTGGGGGGTACATGATGTTATCAGGCTCCCCTGTATCTATGGGGTGTGGGGGGTACATGATGTTATCAGGCTGCCCTGTATCTATGGAGTGTGGGGGGTACATGATGTTATCAGGCTCCCCTGTATCTATGGGGTGTGGGGGGTACATGATGTTATCAGGCTGCCCTGTATCTATGGGGTGTGGGGGGTACATGATGTTATCAGGCTCCCCTGTATCTATGGGGTGTGGGGGGTACATGATGTTATCAGGCTCCCCTGTATCTATGGGGTGTGGGGGGTACATGATGTTATCAGGCTCCCCTGTATCTATGGGGTGTGGGGGGTACATGATGTTATCAGGCTGCCCTGTATCTATGGGGTGTGGGGGGTACATGATGTTATCAGGCTGCCCTGTATCTATGGGGTGTGGGAGGTACATGATGTTATCAGGCTCCCCTGTATCTATGGGGTGTGGGGGGTACATGATGTTATCAGGCTGCCCTGTATCTATGGGGTGTGGGGGGTACATGATGTTATCAGGCTCCCCTGTATCTATGGGGTGTGGGGGGTACATGATGTTATCAGGCTCCCCTGTATCTATGGGGTGTGGGGGGTACATGATGTTATCAGGCTCCCCTGTATCTATGGGGTGTGGGGGGTACATGATGTTATCAGGCTGCCCTGTATCTATGGGGTGTGGGGGTACATGATGTTATCAGGCTCCCCTGTATCTATGGGGTGTGGGGGGGTACATGATGTTATCAGGCTGCCCTGTATCTATGGGGTGTGGGGGGTACATGATGTTATCAGGCTGCCCTGTATCTATGGGGTGTGGGGGGTACATGATGTTATCAGGCTGCCCTGTATCTATGGGGTGTGGGGGGTACATGATGTTATCAGGCTGCCCTGTATCTATGGGGTGTGGGGGTACATGATGTTATCAGGCTCCCCTGTATCTATGGGGTGTGGGGGTACATGATGTTATCAGGCTGCCCTGTATCTATGGGGTGTGGGAGGTACATGATGTTATCAGGCTCCCCTGTATCTATGGGGTGTGGGGGGTACATGATGTTATCAGGCTCCCCTGTATCTATGGGGTGTGGGGGGTACATGATGTTATCAGGCTGCCCTGTATCTATGGGGTGTGGGGGGTACATGATGTTATCAGGCTGCCCTGTATCTATGGGGTGTGGGGGGTACATGATGTTATCAGGCTGCCCTGTATCTATGGGGTGTGGGGGGTACATGATGTTATCAGGCTGCCCTGTATCTATGGGGTGTGGGGGGTACATGATGTTATCAGGCTGCCCTGTATCTATGGGGTGTGGGGGGTACATGATGTTATCAGGCTGCCCTGTATCTATGGGGTGTGGGAGGTACATGATGTTATCAGGCTCCCCTGTATCTATGGGGTGTGGGAGGTACATGATGTTATCAGGCTGCCCTGTATCTATGGGGTGTGGGGGGTACATGATGTTATCAGGCTGCCCTGTATCTATGGGGTGTGGGGGGTACATGATGTTATCAGGCTCCCCTGTATCTATGGGGTGTGGGGGTACATGATGTTATCAGGCTCCCCTGTATCTATGGGGTGTGGGGGGTACATGATGTTATCAGGCTCCCCTGTATCTATGGGGTGTGGGGGGTCCATGATGTTATCAGGCTCTCCTGTATCTATGGGGTGTGGGGGGTACATGATGTTATCAGGCTCTCCTGTATCTATGGGGTGTGGGGGTACATGATGTTATCAGGCTCCCCTGTATCTATGGGGTGTGGGGGGTACATGATGTTATCAGGCTCCCCTGTATCTATGGGGTGTGGGGGGTACATGATGTTATCAGGCTGCCCTGTATCTATGGGGTGTGGGGGGTACATGATGTTATCAGGCTGCCCTGTATCTATGGGGTGTGGGGGGTACATGATGTTATCAGGCTCCCCTGTATCTATGGGGTGTGGGGGGTACATGATGTTATCAGGCTCCCCTGTATCTATGGGGTGTGGGGGGTACATGATGTTATCAGGCTGCCCTGTATCTATGGGGTGTGGGGGGTACATGATGTTATCAGGCTCCCCTGTATCTATGGGGTGTGGGGGTACATGATGTTATCAGGCTCCCCTGTATCTATGGGGTGTGGGGGGGGGGTACATGATGTTATCAGGCTCCCCTGTATCTATGGGGTGTGGGGGGTACATGATGTTATCAGGCTCCCCTGTATCTATGGGGTGTGGGGGGTACATGATGTTATCAGGCTCCCCTGTATCTATGGGGTGTGGGGGTACATGATGTTATCAGGCTCCCCTGTATCTATGGGGTGTGGGGGTACATGATGTTATCAGGCTCCCCTGTATCTATGGGGGGGGGGGGGGTACATGATGTTATCAGGCTCCCCTGTATCTATGGGGTGTGGGGGGTACATGATGTTATCAGGCTGCCCTGTATCTATGGGGTGTGGAGGGTACATGATGTTATCAGGCTCCCCTGTATCTATGGGGTGTGGGGGGTACATGATGTTATCAGGCTCCCCTGTATCTATGGGGTATGGGGGGTACATGATGTTATCAGGCTGTCCTGTATCTATGGGGTGTGGGTGGTACATTATGTTATCAGGCTGCCCTGTATCTATGGGTGTGGGGGGGGGGGTACATGATGTTATCAGGCTGCCCTGTATCTATGGGGTGTGTGGGGTACATGATGTTATCAGGCTGCCCTGTATCTATGGGGTGTGGGGGGTACATGATGTTATCAGGCTGCCCTGTATCTATGGGGTGTGGGGGGTACATGATGTTATCAGGCTCCCCTGTATCTATGGGGTATGGGGGGTACATGATGTTATCAGGCTGTCCTGTATCTATGGGGTGTGGGGGGTACATGATGTTATCAGGCTCCCCTGTATCTATGGGTGTGGGGGTACATTATGTTATCAGGCTGCCCTGTATCTATGGGGTGTCGGGGGGTACATGATGTTATCAGGCTCCCCTGTATCTATGGGGTGTGGGGGGTACATGATGTTATCAGGCTCCCCTGTATCTATGGGGTGTGGGGGGTACATGATGTTATCAGGCTGTCCTGTATCTATGGGGTGTGGGGGGTACATGATGTTATCAGGCTGCCCTGTATCTATGGGGTGTGGGGGGTACATGATGTTATCAGGCTGCCCTGTATCTATGGGGTGTGGGGGTACATGATGTTATCAGGCTCCCCTGTATCTATGGGGTGTGGGGGTACATGATGTTATCAGGCTCCCCTGTATCTATGGGGTGTGGGAGGTACATGATGTTATCAGGCTCCCCTGTATCTATGGGGTGTGGGGGGTCCATGATGTTATCAGGCTCTCCTGTATCTATGGGGTGTGGGGGGTACATGATGTTATCAGGCTCCCCTGTATCTATGGGGTGTGGGGGGTACATGATGTTATCAGGCTGCCCTGTATCTATGGGGTGTGGGGGGTACATGATGTTATCAGGCTCCCCTGTATCTATGGGGTGTGGGGGGTACATGATGTTATCAGGCTCCCCTGTATCTATGGGGTGTGGGGGGTACATGATGTTATCAGGCTGCCCTGTATCTATGGGGTGTGGGGGTACATGATGTTATCAGGCTGCCCTGTATCTATGGGGTGTGGGGGGTACATGATGTTATCAGGCTCCCCTGTATCTATGGGGTGTGGGGGTACATGATGTTATCAGGCTGCCTGTATCTATGGGGTGTGGGGGTACATGATGTTATCAGGCTCCCCTGTATCTATGGGGTGTGGGGGTACATGATGTTATCAGGCTGCCTGTATCTATGGGGTGTGGGGGGTACATGATGTTATCAGGCTGCCCTGTATCTATGGGGTGTGGGGGGTACATGATGTTATCAGGCTCCCCTGTATCTATGGGGTGTGGGGGGGTCCATGATGTTATCAGGCTGCCCTGTATCTATGGGGTGTGGGGGTACATGATGTTATCAGGCTCCCCTGTATCTATGGGGTGTGGGGGTACATGATGTTATCAGGCTGCCCTGTATCTATGGGGGGTGGGGGGTACATGATGTTATCAGGCTCCCCTGTATCTATGGGGTGTGGGGGGTACATGATGTTATCAGGCTCCCCTGTATCTATGGGGTGTGGGGGGTACATGATGTTATCAGGCTCCCCTGTATCTATGGGGTGTGGGGGGGGGGTACATGATGTTATCAGGCTCCCCTGTATCTATGGGTGTGGGGGGTACATGATGTTATCAGGCTCCCCTGTATCTATGGGGTGTGGGGGGGGGGGTACATGATGTTATCAGGCTCCCCTGTATCTATGGGGTGTGGGGGTACATGATGTTATCAGGCTCCCCTGTATCTATGGGGTATGGGGGGTACATGATGTTATCAGGCTCCCCTGTATCTATGGGGTGTGGGGGGTACATGATGTTATCAGGCTCCCCTGTATCTATGGGGTGTGGGGGGTACATGATGTTATCGGGCTCCCCTGTATCTATGGGGTGTGGGGGGGTACATGATGTTATCAGGCTCCCCTGTATCTATGGGGTGTGGGGGGTACATGATGTTATCGGCTCCCTGTATCTATGGGGTGTGGGGGGTACATGATGTTATCAGGCTCCCCTGTATCTATGGGGTGTGGGGTGTGGGGGTACATGATGTTATCAGGCTGCCCTGTATCTATGGGGTGGGGGGGGTACATGATGTTATCAGGCTCCCCTGTATCTATGGGGTGTGGGGGGTACATGATGTTATCAGGCTCCCTGTATCTATGGGGTGTGGGAGGTACATGATGTTATCAGGCTCTCCTGTATCTATGGGGTGTGGGGGGTACATGATGTTATCAGGCTGCCCTGTATCTATGGGGTATGGGGGGTACATGATGTTATCAGGCTGCCCTGTATCTATGGGGTGTGGGGGGTACATGATGTTATCAGGCTCCCCTGTATCTATGGGGTGTGGGGGGTACATGATGTTATCAGGCTGCCCTGTATCTATGGGGTGTGGGGGGTACATGATGTTATCAGGCTCCCCTGTATCTATGGGGTGTGGGGGGTACATGTTGTTATCAGGCTCCCCTGTATCTATGGGGTGTGAAGGGTACATGATGTTATCAGGCTCCCCTGTATCTATGGGGTGTGGGGGTACATGATGTTATCAGGCTCCCCTGTATCTATGGGGTGTGGGGGGTACATGATGTTATCAGGCTGCCCCTGTATCTATGGGGTGTGGGGGGTACATGATGTTATCAGGCTCCCCTGTATCTATGGGGTGTGGGGGGGTACATGATGTTATCAGGCTCCCCTGTATCTATGGGGTGTGGGGGGGTACATGATGTTATCAGGCTCCCCTGTATCTATGGGGTGTGGGGGGGTACATGATGTTATCAGGCTCCCCTGTATCTATGGGGTGTGGGAGGTACATGATGTTATCAGGCTCCCTGTATCTATGGGTGTGGGGGGTACATGATGTTATCAGGCTCCCTGTATCTATGGGGTGTGGGGGGTACATGATGTTATCAGGCTCCCCTGTATCTATGGGGTGTGGGGGGTACATGATGTTATCAGGCTGCCCTGTATCTATGGGGTGTGGGGGGTACATGATGTTATCGGGCTCCCCTGTATCTATGGGGTGTGGGGGGTACATGATGTTATCAGGCTCCCCTGTATCTATGGGGTTGTGGGGGGTACATGATGTTATCAGGCTCCCTGTATCTATGGGGTGTGGGGGGTACATGATGTTATCAGGCTCCCCTGTATCTATGGGGTGTGGGGGTACATGATGTTATCAGGCTCCCCTGTATCTATGGGGTGTGGGGGTACATGATGTTATCAGGCTGCCCTGTATCTATGGGGTGTGGGGGGTACATGATGTTATCAGGCTGCCCTGTATCTATGGGGTGTGGGGGTACATGATGTTATCAGGCTGCCCTGTATCTATGGGGTGTGGGGGGTACATGATGTTATCAGGCTCCCTGTATCTATGGGGTGTGGGGGGTACATGATGTTATCAGGCTGCCCTGTATCTATGGGGTGTAGGGGGTACATGATGTTATCAGGCTGCCCTGTATCTATGGGGTGTGGGGGTACATGATGTTATCAGGCTGCCCTGGTATCTATGGGGTGTGGGGGGTACATGATGATATCAGGCTGCCCTGTATCTATGGGGTGTGGGGGGTACATGATGTTATCAGGCTGCCCTGTATCTATGGGGTGTGGGGGGTACATGATGTTATCAGGCTCCCCTGTATCTATGGGGTGTTGGGGGGTACATGATGTTATCAGGCTCCCCTGTATCTATGGGGTGTGGGGGGTACATGATGTTATCAGGCTGCCCTGTATCTATGGGGTGTGGGGGGTACATGATGTTATCAGGCTGCCCCTGTATCTATGGGGTGTGGGGGGTACATGATGTTATCAGGCTCCCTGTATCTATGGGTGTGGGGGGGTACATGATGTTATCAGGCTCCCTGTATCTATGGGGTTGGGGGGTACATGATGTTATCAGGCTGCCCTGTATCTATGGGTGTGGGGTGTACATGATGTTATCAGGCTGCCCTGTATCTATGGGGGTGGGGGGTAACATGAGTTACAGGCTCCCAGTATCTATGGGGTGTGGGGGGTACATGATGTTATCAGGCTCCCCTGTATCTATGGGGTGTGGGGGGTACATGATGTTATCAGGCTGCCTGTATCTATGGGTGTGGGGGGTACATTTATAGTTATCAGGCTGCCTGTACTATGGAGGTGTGGGTATCAGTGAGTGTTATAAGGCTGCCCCTGTATCTATGGGGTGCCTGTATCTATGGGGTGTGGGGGTACATGATGTTATCAGGCTCCCTGTATCTATGGGGTGTGGGGGGTACATGATGTTATCAGGCTCCCCTGTATCTATGGGGTGTGGGGGTACATGATGTTATCGGGCTCCCCTGTATCTATGGGGTGTGGGGGGTACATGATGTTATCAGGCTCCCCTGTATCTATGGGGGTGTGGGGGGGTACATGATGTTATCAGGCTGCCCTGTATCTATGGGGTGTGGGGGTACATGATGTTATCAGGCTGCCCTGTATCTATGGGGTGTGGGGGGTACATGATGTTATCAGGCTCCCTGTATCTATGGGTGTGGGGGGTACATGATGTTATCAGGCTGCCCTGTATCTATGGGGTGTGGGGGGTACATGATGTTATCAGGCTGCCCTGTATCTATGGGGTGTGGGGGGTACATGATGTTATCAGGCTGCCCTGTATCTATGGGTGTGGGGGGTACATGATGTTATCAGGCTCCCCTGTATCTATGGGGTGGGGGGTACATGATGTTATCAGGCTCCCCTGTATCTATGGGGTGTGGAGGTACATGATGTTATCAGGCTCCCCTGTATCTATGGGGTGTGGGGGGTACATGATGTTATCAGTCTCCCCTGTATCTATGGGGTGTGGGGGGTACATGATGTTATCAGGCTCCCCTGTATCTATGGGGTGTGGGGGGGTACATGATGTTATCAGGCTCCCTGTATCTATGGGGTGTGGGGGGTACATGATGTTATCAGGCTCCCCTGTATCTATGGGGTGTGGGGGTACATGATGTTATCAGGCTGCCCTGTATCTATGGGGTGTGGGGGGTACATGATGTTATCAGGCTCCCTGTATCTATGGGGTGTGGGGGGTACATGATGTTATCAGGCTGCCCTGTATCTATGGGGTGTGGGGGGTACATGATGTTATCAGGCTGCCCTGTATCTATGGGGTGTGGGGGGTACATGATGTTATCAGGCTCCCCTGTATCTATGGGGTGTGGGGGGTACATGATGTTATCAGGCTGCCCTGTATCTATGGGTGTGGGGGGGGGGGGGTACATGATGTTATCAGGCTCCCCTGTATCTATGGGGTGTGGGGGGTACATGATGTTATCGGGCTCCCCTGTATCTATGGGGTGTGGGGGGTACATGATGTTATCAGGCTGCCCTGTATCTATGGGGTGTGGGGGGTACATGATGTTATCAGGCTCCCCTGTATCTATGGGGTGTGGGGGGTACATGATGTTATCAGGCTGCCCTGTATCTATGGGGTGTGGGGGGGTACATGATGTTATCAGGCTGCCCTGTATCTATGGGGTGTGGGGGGTACATGATGTTATCAGGCTGCCCTGTATCTATGGGGTGTGGGGGGGTACATGATGTTATCAGGCTGCCCTGTATCTATGGGGTGTGGGGGGGGTACATGATGTTATCAGGCTCCCCTGTATCTATGGGGTGTGGGGGGTACATGATGTTATCAGGCTCCCCTGTATCTATGGGGTGTGGGGGTACATGAGATGTTATCAGGCTGCCCTGTATCTATGGGGTGTGGGGGGTACATGATGTTATCAGGCTGCCCTGTATCTATGGGGTGTGGGGGGTACATGATGTTATCAGGCTGCCCTGTATCTATGGGGTGTGGGGGGTACATGATGTTATCAGGCTGCCCTGTATCTATGGGGTGTGGGGGGTACATGATGTTATCAGGCTGCCCTGTATCTATGGGGTGTGGGGGGTACATGATGTTATCAGGCTCCCCTGTATCTATGGGGTGTGGGGGTACATGATGTTATCAGGCTGCCCTGTATCTATGGGGTGTGGGGGTACATGATGTTATCAGGCTGCCCTGTATCTATGGGGTGTGGGGGGGTACATGATGTTATCAGGCTCCCCTGTATCTATGGGGTGTGGGGGGTCCATGATGTTATCAGGCTGCCCTGTATCTATGGGGTGTGGGGGTACATGATGTTATCAGGCTGCCCTGTATCTATGGGGTGTGGAGGTACATGATGTTTATCAGGCTCCCCTGTATCTATGGGGTGTGGGGGTACATGAGATGTTATCAGGCTGCCCTGTATCTATGGGGTGTGGGGGGTACATGATGTTATCAGGCTGCCCTGTATCTATGGGTGTGGGGGGGTACATGATGTTATCAGGCTCCCCTGTATCTATGGGGTGGGGGGGGTACATGATGTTATCAGGCTCCCCTGTATCTATGGGGTGTGGGGGGTACATGATGTTATCAAGCTCCCCTGTATCTATGGGGTGTGGGTGTGGGAGGTACATGATGTTATCAGGCTCCCCTGTATCTATGGGGTGTGGGGGGTACATGATGTTATCAGGCTGCCCTGTATCTATGGGGTGTGGGGGGTACATGATGTTATCAGGCTCTCCTGTATCTATGGGGTGTGGGGGGTACATGATGTTATCAGGCTCCCTGTATCTATGGGGTGTGGGGGGTACATGATGTTATCAGGCTCCCCTGTATCTATGGGGTGTGGGAGGTACATGATGTTATCAGGCTCCCCTGTATCTATGGGGTGTGGGGGGTACATGATGTTATCAGGCTCCCCTGTATCTATGGGGTGTGGGGGGTACATGATGTTATCAGGCTCCCCTGTATCTATGGGGTGTGGGGGGTACATGATGTTATCAGGCTGCCCTGTATCTATGGGGTGTGGGGGGTACATGATGTTATCAGGCTCCCCTGTATCTATGGGGTGTGGGGGGTACATGATGTTATCAGGCTCCCCTGTATCTATGGGGTGTGGGGGGTACATGATGTTATCAGGCTCCCCTGTATCTTATGGGGTGTGGGGGTACATGATGTTATCAGGCTCCCCTGTATCTATGGGGTGTGGGGGTACATGATGTTATCAGGCTCCCCTGTATCTATGGGGTGTGGGGGGGTACATGATGTTATCAGGCTCCCCTGTATCTATGGGGTGTGGGGGGTACATGATGTTATCAGGCTCCCTGTATCTATGGGGTGTGGGGGTACATGATGTTATCAGGCTCCCCTGTATCTATGGGGTGGGGGGGTACATGATGTTATCAGGCTCCCCTGTATCTATGGGGTGTGGGGGGTACATGATGTTATCAGGCTCCCCTGTATCTATAGGGTGTGGGGGTACATGATGTTATCAGGCTCCCCTGTATCTATGGGGTGTGGGGGGTACATGATGTTATCAGGCTCCCTGTATCTATGGGGTGTGGGGGGGTACATGATGTTATCAGGCTGCCCTGTATCTATGGGGTGTGGGGGGTACATGATGTTATCAGGCTCCCCTGTATCTATGGGGTGTGGGGGGTACATGATGTTATCAGGCTCCCCTGTATCTATGGGGTGTGGGGGGTACATGATGTTATCAGGCTCCCCTGTATCTATGGGGTGTGGGGGGTACATGATGTTATCAGGCTCCCTGTATCTATGGGGTGTGGGGGGTACATGATGTTATCAGGCTCCCCTGTATCTAGGGGTGTGGGGGGTACATGATGTTATCAGGCTCCCCTGTATCTATGGGGTGTGGGGGGTACATGATGTTATCAGGCTCCCCTGTATCTATGGGGTGTGGGGGGTACATGATGTTATCAGGCTGCCCTGTATCTATGGGGTGTGGGGGTACATGATGTTATCAGGCTCCCCTGTATCTATGGGGTGTGGGGGTACATGATGTTATCAGGCTGCCCTGTATCTATGGGGTGTGGGGGGGGGGGGTACATGATGTTATCAGGCTCCCCTGTATCTATGGGGTGTGGGGGGTACATGATGTTATCAGGCTGCCCTGTATCTATGGGGTGTGGGGGGTACATGATGTTATCAGGCTGCCCTGTATCTATGGGGTGTGGGGGTTACATGATGTTATCAGGCTGCCCTGTATCTATGGGGTGTGGGGGGTACATGATGTTATCAGGCTCCCCTGTATCTATGGGGTGTGGGGGGTACATGATGTTATCAGGCTCCCCTGTATCTATGGGGTGTGAGGGGTACATGATGGACTGTAGGGATTAACAAACCAAAACCTTAAATTTGGTACTTGACCCTGTACCTTGATAAACCATCCAACCATTTTGCACTTGACCTTGTACCTTGATCAACCAACCAACCGTCCGGTACTTGACCTTGTACTTTGATAAATCATCCATCCGTCTGGTACTTGACCGTGTACCTAGACTAACCACCAACCGTCTGGTACTTGACCATGTACCTAGACTAACCACCCAACCGTCTGGTACTTGACCGTGTACCTAGACTAACCACCCAACCGTCTGGTACTTGACCGTGTACCTAGACTAACCACCCAACCGTCTGGTACTTGACCGTGTACCTAGACTAACCACCCAACCGTCTGGTACTTGACCGTGTACCTAGACTAACCACCCAACCGTCTGGTACTTGACCGTGTACCTAGACTAACCACCCAACCGCCTGGTACTTGACCGTGTACCTAGACTAACCACCCAACCGCCTGGTACTTGACCGTGTACCTAGACTAACCACCCAACCGTCTGGTACTTGACCGTGTACCTAGACTAACCACCCAACCGTCTGGTACTTGACCGTGTACCTAGACTAACCACCCAACCGTCTGGTACTTGACCGTGTACCTAGACTAACCACCCATCAACAGACCGGGAAACTAAATGTTTGGGTAATGTGGGAAGGCCACAGCGTTTATTAACAACTAAGATAGATTATTAAATAATGTTATAAATTAAAACATTTCCCAACTTGCTAGGCCCGCTTGGCATCTTCAAAATCTTGAGAACCGACTTCGCCCGAAATGGCGGCTGCGTCCCTGCAGCCGGCATGTGGGCATCTTCCAGCGCCTTAGGCCTGTGTAACTTCCGCCTTCGCTGTGACGTCTGTAGGAAAACAGAAGGAAACAGCCAGAACCAAGGAAAGAAAAGCTGAAAGAAATAATTCTGAGGGCAGGGTGGGAGGGTGACTTCTCGCCTCTTCGGTCCAGGGGGCAGAAGGAAAGAGGCCCCCCCCACGTGCTCTCGGACTTTATAAAACCACCGGGCGGGTCCTTACCCGCTCCCAAACACCACCTCCTGTGACCTCACACGGGAGGGGTAAAGGGGCAAGCCCCCACCAGCCTACCAGAAGGCTTGAAACCACCCCCTACCAGTCCTCAGCCCCTTCGATAGTTGCTTTGGGGCTTGTTATTATCAGGCTGCCCTGTATCTATGGGGTGTGGGGGGTACATGATGTTATCAGGCTGCCCTGTATCTATGGGGTGTGGGGGGTACATGATGTTATCAGGCTGCCCTGTATCTATGGGGTGTGGGGGGTACATGAGATGTTATCAGGCTGCCCTGTATCTATGGGGTGTGGGGGGTACATGATGTTATCGGGCTCCCCTGTATCTATGGGGTGTGGGGGGTACATGATGTTATCAGGCTCCCCTGTATCTATGGGGTGTGGGGGTACATGATGTTATCAGGCTCCCCTGTATCTATGGGGTGTGGGGGGTACATGATGTTATCAGGCTGCCCTGTATCTATGGGGTGTGGGGGGTACATGATGTTATCAGGCTCCCTGTATCTATGGGGTGTGGGGGGTACATGATGTTATCAGGCTCCCCTGTATCTATGGGGTGTGGGGGTACATGATGTTATCAGGCTCCCCTGTATCTATGGGGTGTGGGGGGTACATGATGTTATCAGGCTCCCCTGTATCTATGGGGTGTGGGAGGTACATGATGTTATCAGGCTGCCCTGTATCTATGGGTGTGGGGGGTACATGATGTTATCAGGCTGCCCTGTATCTATGGGGTGTGGGGGTACATGATGTTATCAGGCTGCCCTGTATCTATGGGGTGTGGGGGGTACATGATGTTATCAGGCTGCCCTGTATCTATGGGTGTGGGGGGTACATGATGTTATCAGGCTGCCCTGTATCTATGGGGTGTGGGGGGTACATGATGTTATCAGGCTCCCCTGTATCTATGGGGTGTGGGGGGTACATGATGTTATCAGGCTCCCTGTATCTATGGGGTGTGGGGGGTACATGATGTTATCAGGCTCCCCTGTATCTATGGGGTGTGGGGGGTACATGATGTTATCAGGCTCCCCTGTATCTATGGGGTGTGGGGGGTACATGATGTTATCAGGCTCCCCTGTATCTATGGGGTGTGGGGGGTACATGATGTTATCAGGCTCCCCTGTATCTATGGGGTGTGGGGGGTACATGATGTTATCAGGCTGCCCTGTATCTATGGGGTGTGGGGGGGGGGGGGTACATGATGTTATCAGGCTCCCCTGTATCTATGGGGTGTGGGGGGGGGGGGTACATGATGTTATCAGGCTCCCCTGTATCTATGGGGTGTGGGAGGTACATGATGTTATCAGGCTGCCCTGTATCTATGGGGTGTGGGGGTACATGATGTTATCAGGCTCCCCTGTATCTATGGGGTGTGGGGGTACATGATGTTATCAGGCTCCCCTGTATCTATGGGGTGTGGGGGTACATGATGTTATCAGGCTCCCCTGTATCTATGGGGTGTGGGGGTACATGATGTTATCAGGCTCCCTGTATCTATGGGGTGTGGGGGGTACATGATGTTATCAGGCTCCCCTGTATCTATGGGGTGTGGGGGTACATGATGTTATCAGGCTCCCCTGATCTATGGGGTGTGGGAGGTACATGATGTTATCAGGCTGCCCTGTATCTATGGGGTGTGGGGGGTACATGATGTTATCAGGCTGCCCTGTATCTATGGGGTGTGGGGGGTACATGATGTTATCGGGCTCCCCTGTATCTATGGGGTGTGGGGGGTACATGATGTTATCAGGCTCCCCTGTATCTATGGGGTGTGGGGGTACATGATGTTATCAGGCTCCCCTGTATCTATGGGGTGTGGGGGTACATGATGTTATCAGGCTGCCCTGTATCTATGGGGTGTGGGGGTACATGATGTTATCAGGCTCCCCTGTATCTATGGGGTGTGGGGGGGTACATGATGTTATCAGGCTCCCCTGTATCTATGGGGTGAGGGGGTACATGATGTTATCAGGCTGCCCCTGTATCTATGGGGTGTGAGGGGTACATGATGTTATCAGGCTCCCCTGTATCTATGGGGTGTGGGGGGTACATGATGTTATCAGGCTCCCCTGTATCTATGGGGTGTGGGGGTACATGATGTTATCAGGCTCCCCTGTATCTATGGGGTGTGGGGGGTACATGATGTTATCAGGCTCCCCTGTATCTATGGGGTGTGGGGGGTACATGATGTTATCAGGCTCCCCTGTATCTATGGTGTGGTGGGGGGTACATGATGTTATCAGGCTCCCCTGTATCTATGGGGTGTGGGGGTACATGATGTTATCAGGCTCCCTGTATCTATGGGGTGTGGGGGGTACATGATGTTATCAGGCTCCCCTGTATCTATGGGGTGTGGGGGGTACATGATGTTATCAGGCTGCCCTGTATCTATGGGGTGTGGGGGGTACATGATGTTATCAGGCTCCCCTGTATCTATGGGGTGTGGGGGGTACATGATGTTATCAGGCTCCCTGTATCTATGGGGTGTGGGGGGTACATGATGTTATCGGGCTCCCCTGTATCTATGGGGTGTGGGGGGTACATGATGTTATCAGGCTGCCCTGTATCTATGGGGTGTGGGGGGTACATGATGTTATCAGGCTGCCCTGTATCTATGGGGTGTGGGGGGTACATGATGTTATCAGGCTGCCCTGTATCTATGGGGTGTGGGTGTGGGGGGTACATGATGTTATCAGGCTGCCCTGTATCTATGGGGTGTGGGGGGTAGATGATGTTATCAGGCTCCCCTGTATCTATGGGGTGTGGGGGGGGGGGGGTACATGATGTTATCGGGCTCCCCTGTATCTATGGGGTGTGGGGGGTACATGATGTTATCAGGCTGCCCTGTATCTATGGGGTGTGGGGGGTACATGATGTTATCAGGCTGCCCTGTATCTATGGGGTGTGGGGGGTACATGATGTTATCAGGCTGCCCTGTATCTATGGGGTGTGGGGGGTACATGATGTTATCAGGCTCCCCTGTATCTATGGGGTGTGGGGGTACATGATGTTATCAGGCTGCCCTGTATCTATGGGGTGTGGGGTACATGATGTTATCAGGCTGCCCTGTATCTATGGGGTGTGGGGGTACATGATGTTATCGGGCTCCCCTGTATCTATGGGGTGTGGGGGGTACATGATGTTATCAGGCTCCCCTGTATCTATGGGGTGTGGGGGGTACATGATGTTATCAGGCTCCCCTGTATCTATGGGGTGTGGGGGGTACATGATGTTATCAGGCTCCCCTGTATCTATGGGGTGTGGGGGGGTACATGATGTTATCAGGCTCCCCTGTATCTATGGGGTGTGGGGGGTACATGATGTTATCAGGCTGCCCTGTATCTATGGGGTGGGGGGGGGGTACATGATGTTATCAGGCTCCCCTGTATCTATGGGGTGTGGGGGTACATGATGTTATCAGGCTCCCTGTATCTATGGGGTGTGGGGGTACATGATGTTATCAGGCTCCCTGTATCTATGGGGTGGGGGGGGGTACATGATGTTATCAGGCTCCCCTGTATCTATGGGGTGTGGGGGTACATGATGTTATCAGGCTCCCCTGTATCTATGGGGTGTGGGGGTACATGATGTTATCAGGCTCCCCTGTATCTATGGGGTGTGGGGGGTACATGATGTTATCAGGCTCCCCTGTATCTATGGGGTGTGGGGGGGTACATGATGTTATCAGGCTCCCCTGTATCTATGGGGTGTGGGGGGTACATGATGTTATCAGGCTGCCCTGTATCTATGGGGTGTGGGGGGTACATGATGTTATCAGGCTCCCCTGTATCTATGGGGTGTGGGGGGGTACATGATGTTATCAGGCTGCCCTGTATCTATGGGGTGTGGGGGGTACATGATGTTATCAGGCTGCCCTGTATCTATGGGGTGTGGGGGGTACATGATGTTATCAGGCTCCCCTGTATCTATGGGGTGTGGGGGTACATGATGTTATCAGGCTCCCCTGTATCTATGGGGTGTGGGGGGTACATGATGTTATCAGGCTCCCCTGTATCTATGGGGTGTGGGGGTACATGATGTTATCAGGCTCCCCTGTATCTATGGGGTGTGGGGGGGTACATGATGTTATCAGGCTCCCCTGTATCTATGGGGTGTGGGGGTACATGATGTTATCAGGCTCCCCTGTATCTATGGGGTGTGGGGGGTACATGATGTTATCAGGCTGCCCTGTATCTATGGGGTGTGGGGGGTACATGATGTTATCAGGCTGCCCTGTATCTATGGGGTGTGGGGGTACATGATGTTATCAGGCTCCCCTGTATCTATGGGGTGTGGGGGTACATGATGTTATCAGGCTCCCCTGTATGTATGGGTGTGGGGGGTACATGATGTTATCAGGCTCCCCTGTATCTATGGGGTGTGGGGGGTACATGATGTTATCAGGCTGCCCTGTATCTATGGGGTGTGGGGGGTACATGATGTTATCAGGCTCCCCTGTATCTATGGGGTGTGGGGGTACATGATGTTATCAGGCTGCCCTGTATCTATGGGGTGTGGGGGTACATGATGTTATCAGGCTCCCCTGTATCTATGGGGTGTGGGGGTACATGATGTTATCAGGCTGCCCTGTATCTATGGGGTGTGGGGGGGTACATGATGTTATCAGGCTGCCCTGTATCTATGGGGTGTGGGGGGTACATGATGTTATCAGGCTCCCCTGTATCTATGGGGTGTGGGGGGGGGGGTACATGATGTTATCAGGCTCCCCTGTATCTATGGGGTGTGGGGGGTACATGATGTTATCAGGCTGCCCTGTATCTATGGGGTGTGGGGGGTACATGATGTTATCAGGCTGCCCTGTATCTATGGGGTGTGGGGGGTACATGATGTTATCAGGCTGCCCTGTATCTATGGGGTGTGGGGTGTACATGATGTTATCAGGCTCCCCTGTATCTATGGGGTGTGGGGGGTACATGATGTTATCAGGCTCCCCTGTATCTATGGGGTGTGGGGGTACATGATGTTATCAGGCTCCCCTGTATCTATGGGGTGTGGGGGTACATGATGTTATCAGGCTCCCCTGTATCTATGGGGTGTGGGGGTACATGATGTTATCAGGCTCCCCTGTATCTATGGGGTGTGGGGGGTACATGATGTTATCAGGCTGCCCTGTATCTATGGGGTGTGGGGGTACATGATGTTATCAGGCTCCCCTGTATCTATGGGGTGTGGGGGGTACATGATGTTATCAGGCTCCCCTGTATCTATGGGGTGTGGGGGGTACATGATGTTATCAGGCTCCCTGTATCTATGGGGTGTGGGGGGTACATGATGTTATCAGGCTGCCCTGTATCTATGGGGTGTGGGGGGGTACATGATGTTATCAGGCTCCCCTGTATCTATGGGGTGTGGGGGGTACATGATGTTATCAGGCTCCCCTGTATCTATGGGGTGTGGGGGGTACATGATGTTATCAGGCTCCCTGTATCTATGGGGTGTGGGGGGGGGGGTACATGATGTTATCAGGCTGCCCTGTATCTATGGGGTGTGGGGGGTACATGATGTTATCAGGCTGCCCTGTATCTATGGGGTGTGGGGGTACATGATGTTATCAGGCTCCCCTGTATCTATGGGGTGTGGGGGGGGGGGGTACATGATGTTATCAGGCTCCCCTGTATCTATGGGGTGTGGGTGGTACATGATGTTATCAGGCTCCCCTGTATCTATGGGGTGTGGGGGGTACATGATGTTATCAGGGCTCCCCTGTATCTATGGGGTGTGGGGGGTACATGATGTTATCAGGCTCCCCTGTATCTATGGGGTGTGGGGGGTACATGATGTTATCAGGCTGCCCTGTATCTATGGGGTGTGGGGGGTACATGATGTTATCAGGCTCCCCTGTATCTATGGGGTGTGGGGGGTACATGATGTTATCAGCTCCCCTGTATCTATGGGGTGTGGGGGGTACATGATGTTATCAGGCTGCCCTGTATCTATGGGGTGTGGGGGGGTCCATGATGTTATCGGGCTCCCCTGTATCTATGGGGTGTGGGGGGTACATGATGTTATCAGGCTGCCCTGTATCTATGGGGTGTGGGGGTACATGATGTTATCAGGCTGCCCTGTATCTATGGGGTGTGGGGGGTACATGATGTTATCAGGCTCCCCTGTATCTATGGGGTGTGGAGGTACATGATGTTATCAGGCTCCCCTGTATCTATGGGGTGTGGAGGTACATGATGTTATCAGGCTCCCCTGTATCTATGGGGTGTGGGGGGTACATGATGTTATCAGGCTGTCCTGTATCTATGGGGTGTGGGGGGTACATGATGTTATCAGGCTCCCCTGTATCTATGGGTGTGGGGGGTACATGATGTTATCAGGCTCCCCTGTATCTATGGGGTGTGGGGGGTACATGATGTTATCAGGCTCCCCTGTATCTATGGAGTGTGGGGGTACATGATGTTATCAGGCTCCCCTGTATCTATGGGGTGTGGGGGGTACATGATGTTATCAGGCTCCCCTGTATCTATGGGGTGTGGAGGGTACATGATGTTATCAGGCTCCCCTGTATCTATGGGGTGTGGGGGTACATGATGTTATCAGACTCCCCTGTATCTATGGGGTGTGGGGGTACATGATGTTATCAGGCTCCCCTGTATCTATGGGGTGTGGGGGGTACATGATGTTATCAGGCTCCCCTGTATCTATGGGGTGTGGGGGTACATGATGTTATCAGGCTCCCCTGTATCTATGGGGTGTGGGGGTACATGATGTTATCAGGCTCCCCTGTATCTATGGGGTGTGGGGGGTCCATGATGTTATCAGGCTGCCCTGTATCTATGGGGTGTGGGGGGTACATGATGTTATCAGGCTCCCCTGTATCTATGGGGTGTGGGGGGTACATGATGTTATCAGGCTCCCCTGTATCTATGGGGTGTGGGGGGTACATGATGTTATCAGGCTCCCCTGTATCTATGGGGTGTGGGGGGTACATGATGTTCTCAGGCTCCCCTGTATCTATGGGTGTGGGGGGGGGTACATGATGTTATCAGGCTCCCCTGTATCTATGGGGTGTGGGGGGTACATGATGTTATCAGGCTCCCCTGTATCTATGGGGTGTGGGGGGGTACATGATGTTATCAGGCTCCCCTGTATCTATGGGGTGTGGGGGGTACATGATGTTATCAGGCTCCCCTGTATCTATGGGGTGTGGGGGGTACATGATGTTATCAGGCTGCCCTGTATCTATGGGGTGTGGGGGGTACATGATGTTATCAGGCTGCCCTGTATCTATGGGGTGTGGGGGGTACATGATGTTATCAGGCTCCCCTGTATCTATGGGGTGTTGGGGGGGTACATGATGTTATCAGGCTCCCCTGTATCTATGGGGTGTGGAGGGTACATGATGTTATCAGGCTCCCCTGTATCTATGGGGTGTGGAGGGTACATGATGTTATCAGGCTCCCCTGTATCTATGGGGTGTGGGGGGTACATGATGTTATCAGGCTGCCCTGTATCTATGGGGTGTGGGGGGTACATGATGTTATCAGGCTCCCCTGTATCTATGGGGTGTGGGGGGTACATGATGTTATCAGGCTGCCCTGTATCTATGGGGTGTGGGGGGTACATGATGTTATCAGGCTCCCCTGTATCTATGGGGTGTGGGGGGGGGTACATGATGTTATCAGGCTCCCCTGTATCTATGGGGTGTGGGGGGTACATGATGTTATCAGGCTCCCCTGTATCTATGGGGTGTGGAGGGTACATGATGTTATCAGGCTGCCCTGTATCTATGGGGTGTGGGGGGTACATGATGTTATCAGGCTCCCCTGTATCTATGGGGTGTGGGGGGTACATGATGTTATCAGGCTCCCCTGTATCTATGGGGTGTGGGGGGTACATGATGTTATCAGGCTCCCCTGTATCTATGGGGTGTGGGGGGTGCATGATGTTATCAGGCTCCCCTGTATCTATGGGGTGTGGGGGGTACATGATGTTATCAGGCTGCCCTGTATCTATGGGGTGTGGGGGGGGGGGTACATGATGTTATCAGGCTCCCCTGTATCTATGGGGTGTGGGGGGTACATGATGTTATCAGGCTCCCCTGTATCTATGGGGTGTGGGGGGGGGGGGGTACATGATGTTATCAGGCTGCCCTGTATCTATGGGGTGTGGGGGATACATGATGTTATCAGGCTCCCCTGTATCTATGGGGTGTGGGGGGTACATGATGTTATCAGGCTCCCCTGTATCTATGGGGTGTGGGGGGTACATGATGTTATCAGGCTCTCCTGTATCTATGGGGTGTGGGGGGTACATGATGTTATCAGGCTGCCCTGTATCTATGGGGTGTGGGGGTACATGATGTTATCAGGCTGCCCTGTATCTATGGGGTGTGGGGGGTACATGATGTTATCAGGCTGCCCTGTATCTATGGGGTGTGGGGGGTACATGATGTTATCAGGCTCCCCTGTATCTATGGGGTGTGGGGGGTGCATGATGTTATCAGGCTGCCCTGTATCTATGGGGTGTGGGGGGTACATGATGTTATCAGGCTGCCCTGTATCTATGGGGTGTGGGGGGTACATGATGTTATCAGGCTGCCCTGTATCTATGGGGTGGTGGGGGGGGGTACATGATGTTATCAGGCTCCCCTGTATCTATGGGGTGTGGGGGTACATGATGTTATCAGGCTGCCCTGTATCTATGGGGTGTGGGGGGTACATGATGTTATCAGGCTGCCCTGTATCTATGGGGTGTGGGGTGTGGGGGGTACATGATGTTATCAGGCTCCCCTGTATCTATGGGGTGTGGGGGGTACATGATGTTATCAGGCTCCCCTGTATCTATGGGGTGTGGGGGGTACATGATGTTATCAGGCTGCCCTGTATCTATGGGGTGTGGGGGGTACATGATGTTATCAGGCTCCCCTGTATCTATGGGGTGTGGGGGGTACATGATGTTATCAGGCTCCCCTGTATCTATGGGGTGTGGGGGGTACATGATGTTATCAGGCTCCCCTGTATCTATGGGGTGTGGGGGGGGGTACATGATGTTATCAGGCTCCCCTGTATCTATGGGGTGTGGGGGGTACATGATGTTATCAGGCTCCCCTGTATCTATGGGGTGTGGGGGGTACATGATGTTATCAGGCTCCCCTGTATCTATGGGGTGTGGGGGGTACATGATGTTATCAGGCTCCCCTGTATCTATGGGGTGTGGGGGGTACATGATGTTATCAGGCTGCCCTGTATCTATGGGGTGTGGGGGTACATGATGTTATCAGGCTCCCCTGTATCTATGGGGTGTGGGGGGTACATGATGTTATCAGGCTCCCCTGTATCTATGGGGTGTGGGGGGTACATGATGTTATCAGGCTGCCCTGTATCTATGGGGTGTGGGGGGTACATGATGTTATCAGGCTCCCCTGTATCTATGGGGTGTGGGGGGTACATGATGTTATCAGGCTGCCCTGTATCTATGGGGTGTGAGGGGGTACATGATGTTATCAGGCTGCCCTGTATCTATGGGGTGTGGGGGTACATGATGTTATCAGGCTCCCCTGTATCTATGGGGTGTGGGGGTACATGATGTTATCAGGCTCCCCTGTATCTATGGGGTGTGGGAGGTACATGATGTTATCAGGCTCCCCTGTATCTATGGGGTGTGGGGGGTACATGATGTTATCAGGCTCCCCTGTATCTATGGGGTGTGGGTGGTACATGATGTTATCAGGCTCCCCTGTATCTATGGGGTGTGGGGGGTAACATGATGTTATCAGGCTGCCCTGTATCTATGGGGTGTGGGGGGTACATGATGTTATCAGGCTGCCCTGTATCTATGGGGTGTGGGGGTACATGATGTTATCAGGCTCCCCTGTATCTATGGGGTGTGGGGGGTACATGATGTTATCAGGCTCCCCTGTATCTATGGGGTGTGTGGGGTACATGATGTTATCAGGCTCCCCTGTATCTATGGGGTGTGGGGGGGGGGTACATGATGTTACCAGGCTGCCCTGTATCTATGGGGTGTGGGGGTACATGATGTTATCGGGCTCCCCTGTATCTATGGGGTGTGGGGGGTACATGATGTTATCAGGCTGCCCTGTATCTATGGGGTGTGAGGGGGTACATGATGTTATCAGGCTGCCCTGTATCTATGGGGTGTGGGGGGTACATGATGTTATCAGGCTCCCCTGTATCTATGGGGTGTGGGGGGTACATGATGTTATCAGGCTTCCCTGTATCTATGGGGTGTGGGGGGTACATGATGTTATCAGGCTGCCCTGTATCTATGGGGTGTGGGGGGTACATGTTGTTATCAGGCTCCCCTGTATCTATGGGGTGTGGGGGTACATGATGTTATCAGGCTCCCCTGTATCTATGGGGTGTGGGGGGTACATGATGTTATCAGGCTCCCCTGTATCTATGGGGTGTGGGGGGTACATGATGTTATCAGGCTGCCCTGTATCTATGGGGTGTGGGGGTACATGATGTTATCAGGCTCCCTGTATCTATGGGGTGTGGGGGGTACATGATGTTATCAGGCTGCCCTGTATCTATGGGGTGTGGGGGGTACATGATGTTATCAGGCTGCCCTGTATCTATGGGGTGTGGGGGTACATGATGTTATCAGGCTCCCTGTATCTATGGGGTGTGGGGGTACATGATGTTATCAGGCTCCCCTGTATCTATGGGGTGTGGGGGTACATGATGTTATCAGGCTGCCCTGTATCTATGGGGTGTGGGGGGTACATGATGTTATCAGGCTGCCCTGTATCTATGGGGTGTGGGGGGTACATGATGTTATCAGGCTCCCCTGTATCTATGGGGTGTGGGGGGTACATGATGTTATCAGGCTCCCCTGTATCTATGGGGTGTGGGGGGTACATGATGTTATCAGGCTCCCTGTATCTATGGGGTGTGGGGGGTACATGATGTTATCAGGCTCCCCTGTATCTATGGGGTGTGGGGGGGGGGGTACATGATGTTATCAGGCTCCCCTGTATCTATGGGGTGTGGGGGGGGGTACATGATGTTATCAGGCTCCCTGTATCTATGGGGTGTGGGGGGGGGGGTACATGATGTTATCAGGCTCCCCTGTATCTATGGGGTGTGGGGGGGGGGGGGTACATGATGTTATCAGGCTCCCCTGTATCTATGGGGTGTGGGGGGGGTACATGATGTTATCGGGCTCCCCTGTATCTATGGGGTGTGGGGGGTTCATGATGTTATCAGGCTCCCCTGTATCTATGGGGTGTGGGGGGTACATGATGTTATCAGGCTCCCCTGTATCTATGGGGTGTGGGGGGTACATGATGTTATCAGGCTCCCCTGTATCTATGGGGTGTGGGAGGTACATGATGTTATCAGGCTGCCCTGTATCTATGGGGTGTGGGGGGTACATGATGTTATCAGGCTCCCCTGTATCTATGGGGTGTGGGGGGTACATGATGTTATCAGGCTGCCCCTGTATCTATGGGGTGTGGGGGGTACATGATGTTATCAGGCTCCCCTGTATCTATGGGGTGTGGGGGGTACATGATGTTATCAGGCTCCCTGTATCTATGGGGTGTGGGGGGGTACATGATGTTATCAGGCTGCCCTGTATCTATGGGGTGTGGGGGGTACATGATGTTATCAGGCTCCCCTGTATCTATGGGGTGTGGGGGTACATGATGTTATCAGGCTCCCCTGTATCTATGGGGTGTGGGGGTACATGATGTTATCAGGCTCCCCTGTATCTATGGGGTGTGGGGGGTACATGATGTTATCAGGCTGCCCTGTATCTATGGGGTGTGGGGGGGGGGGGGTACATGATGTTATCAGGCTGCCCTGTATCTATGGGGTGTGGGGGGTACATGATGTTATCAGGCTGCCCTGTATCTATGGGGTGTGGGGGGTACATGATGTTATCAGGCTCCCCTGTATCTATGGGGTGTGGGGGTACATGATGTTATCAGGCTCCCCTGTATCTATGGGGTGTGGGGGGTACATGATGTTATCAGGCTGCCCTGTATCTATGGGGTGTGAGGGGGTACATGATGTTATCAGGCTGCCCTGTATCTATGGGGTGTGGGGGGTACATGATGTTATCAGGCTCCCCTGTATCTATGGGGTGTGTGGGGTACATGATGTTATCAGGCTCCCCTGTATCTATGGGGTGTGGGGGTACATGATGTTATCAGGCTCCCCTGTATCTATGGGGTGTGGGGGGTACATGATGTTATCAGGCTGCCCTGTATCTATGGGGTGTGGGGGTACATGATGTTATCAGGCTCTCCTGTATCTATGGGGTGTGGGGGGTACATGATGTTATCAGGCTCCCCTGTATCTATGGGGTGTGGGGGGTACATGATGTTATCAGGCTCCCCTGTATCTATGGGGTGTGGGGGGTACATGATGTTATCAGGCTCCCCTGTATCTATGGGGTGTGGGAGGTACATGATGTTATCAGGCTCCCCTGTATCTATGGGGTGTGGGGGGTACATGATGTTATCAGGCTCCCCTGTATCTATGGGGTGTGGGGGGTACATGATGTTATCAGGCTGCCCTGTATCTATGGGGTGTGGGGGGTACATGATGTTATCAGGCTGCCCTGTATCTATGGGGTGTGGGGGGGGGGGTACATGATGTTATCAGGCTCCCTGTATCTATGGGGTGTGGGGGGTACATGATGTTATCAGGCTCCCCTGTATCTATGGGGTGTGGGGGGGGGTACATGATGTTATCAGGCTCCCCTGTATCTATGGGGTGTGGGGGGTACATGATGTTATCAGGCTCCCCTGTATCTATGGGGTGTGGAGGGTACATGATGTTATCAGGCTGCCCTGTATCTATGGGGTGTGGGGGGTACATGATGTTATCAGGCTCCCCTGTATCTATGGGGTGTGGGGGGTACATGATGTTATCAGGCTCCCCTGTATCTATGGGGTGTGGGGGGTACATGATGTTATCAGGCTCCCCTGTATCTATGGGGTGTGGGGGTACATGATGTTATAAGGCTGCCCTGTATCTATGGGGTGTGGGGGATACATGATGTTATCAGGCTCCCCTGTATCTATGGGTGTGGGGGGTCCATGATGTTATCAGGCTGCCCTGTATCTATGGGGTGTGGGGGGTACATGATGTTATCAGGCTGCCCTGTATCTATGGGGTGTGGGGGGTACATGATGATATCAGGCTCCCCTGTATCTATGGGGGTGTGGGGGGTACATGATGTTATCAGGCTCCCTGTATCTATGGGGTGTGGGGGTACATGATGTTATCAGGCTGCCCTGTATCTATGGGGTGTGGGGGTACATGATGTTATCAGGCTCCCCTGTATCTATGGGGTGTGGGGGGGGTACATGATGTTATCAGGCTCCCCTGTATCTATGGGGTGTGGGGGGTACATGATGTTATCAGCTGCCCTGTATCTATGGGGTGTGGTGGGTACATGATGTTATCAGGCTCCCCTGTATCTATGGGGTGTGGGGGGTACATGATGTTATCAGGCTCCCCTGTATCTATGGGGTGTGGGGGTCCATGATGTTATCAGGCTGCCCTGTATCTATGGGGTTGTGGGGGGTACATGATGTTATCAGGCTGCCCTGTATCTATGGGGTGTGGGGGGTACATGATGTTATCAGGCTCCCCTGTATCTATGGGGTGTGGGGGGTACATGATGTTATCAGGCTCCCCTGTATCTATGGGGTGTGGGGGGTACATGATGTTATCAGGCTGCCCTGTATCTATGGGGTGTGGGGGGTACATGATGTTATCAGGCTGCCCTGTATCTATGGGGTGTGGGGGGTACATGATGTTATCGGGCTCCCCTGTATCTATGGGGTGTGGGGGGGGTACATGATGTTATCAGGCTGCCCTGTATCTATGGGGTGTGGGGGGTACATGATGTTATCAGGCTCCCCTGTATCTATGGGGTGTGGGGGGTACATGATGTTATCAGGCTCCCCTGTATCTATGGGGTGTGGGGGGTACATGATGTTATCAGGCTCCCTGTATCTATGGGGTGTGGGGGGTACATGATGTTATCAGGCTCCCCTGTATCTATGGGGTGTGGGGGTACATGATGTTATCAGGCTGCCCTGTATCTATGGGGTGTGGGGGGGTACATGATGTTATCAGGCTGCCCTGTATCTATGGGGTGTGGGGGGTACATGATGTTATCAGGCTGCCCTGTATCTATGGGGTGTGGGGGTACATGTGTTATCAGGCTGCCCTGTATCTATGGGGTGTGGGGGGTACATGATGTTATCAGGCTCCCCTGTATCTATGGGGTGTGGGAGGTACATGATGTTATCAGGCTCCCCTGTATCTATGGGGTGTGGGGGTACATGATGTTATCAGGCTCCCCTGTATCTATGGGGTGTGGGGGGTACATGATGTTATCAGGCTGCCCTGTATCTATGGGGTGTGGGGGTACATGATGTTATCAGGCTGCCCTGTATCTATGGGGTGTGGGGGTACATGATGTTATCAGGCTCCCCTGTATCTATGGGGTGTGGGGGGTACATGATGTTATCAGGCTCCCTGTATCTATGGGGTGTGGGGGGGTACATGATGTTATCAGGCTCCCCTGTATCTATGGGGTGTGGGGGTACATGATGTTATCAGGCTGCCCTGTATCTATGGGGTGTGGGGTACATGATGTTATCAGGCTCCCTGTATCTATGGGGTGTGGGGGGTACATGATGTTATCGGGCTCCCCTGTATCTATGGGGTGTGGGGGGTACATGATGTTATCAGGCTGCCCTGTATCTATGGGGTGTGGGGGGTACATGATGTTATCAGGCTGCCCTGTATCTATGGGGTGTGGGGGTACATGATGTTATCAGGCTCCCCTGTATCTATGGGGTGTGGGGGGTACATGATGTTATCAGGCTCCCCTGTATCTATGGGGTGTGGGGGTACATGATGTTATCAGGCTGCCCTGTATCTATGGGGTGTGGGTGGTACATGATGTTATCAGGCTGCCCTGTATCTATGGGGTGTGGGTGGTACATGATGTTATCAGGCTGCCCTGTATCTATGGGGTGTGGGTGGTACATGTTGTTATCAGGCTCCCTGTATCTATGGGGTGTGGGGAGGTACATGATGTTATCAGGCTCCCCTGTATCTATGGGGTGTGGGGGTACATGATGTTATCAGGCTCCCCTGTATCTATGGGGTGTGGGGTACATGATGTTATCAGGCTCCCCTGTATCTATGGGGTGTGGGGTACATGATGTTATCAGGCTCCCTGTATCTATGGGGTGTGGGGGGTACATGATGTTATCAGGCTCCCCTGTATCTATGGGGTGTGGGGGTACATGATGTTATCAGGCTGCCCTGTATCTATGGGGTGTGGGGGGTACATGATGTTATCAGGCTGCCCTGTATCTATGGGGTGTGGGGGGTACATGATGATATCAGGCTCCCCTGTATCTATGGGGTGTGGGGGGTACATGATGTTATCAGGCTGCCCTGTATCTATGGGGTGTGGGGGGTACATGATGTTATCAGGCTGCCCTGTATCTATGGGGTGTGGGGGTACATGATGTTATCAGGCTCCCCTGTATCTATGGGGTGTGGGGGTCCATGATGTTATCAGGCTCCCCTGTATCTATGGGGTGTGGGGAGTACATGATGTTATCAGGCTGCCCTGTATCTATGGGGTGTGGGGGGTACATGATGGTTATCAGGCTCCCCTGTATCTATGGGGTGTGGGGGGTACATGATGTTATCAGGCTCCCTGTATCTATGGGGTGTGGGGGGTACATGATGTTATCAGGCTCCCCTGTATCTATGGGGTGTGGGGGGTACATGATGTTATCAGGCTGCCCTGTATCTATGGGGTGTGGGGGTACATGATGTTATCAGGCTCCCCTGTATCTATGGGGTGTGGGGGGTACATGATGTTATCAGGCTCCCCTGTATCTATGGGGTGTGGGGGGGGTACATGATGTTATCAGGCTCCCCTGTATCTATGGGGTGTGGGGGGTACATGATGTTATCAGGCTTCCCCTGTATCTATGGGGTGTGGGGGGGTACATGATGTTATCAGGCCTGCCCTGTATCTATGGGGTGTGGGGGGTACATGATGTTATCAGGCTCCCCTGTATCTATGGGGTGTGGGGGGTACATGATGTTATCAGGCTCCCCTGTATCTATGGGGTGTGGGGGGTACATGATGTTATCAGACTCCCCTGTATCTATGGGGTGTGGGGGGTAACATGATGTTATCAGGCTCCCCTGTATCTATGGGGTGTGTGGGGGGGGGGGGTACATGATGTTATCAGCTGCCTGTATCTATGGGGTGTGGGGGGTACATGATGTTATCAGGCTCCCTGTATCTATGGGGTGTGTGGGGGGGGGGTACATGATGTTATCAGGCTGCCCTGTATCTATGGGGTGTGGGGGGGTACATGATGTTATCAGGCTCCCCTGGTATCTATGGGGTGT